>NW_028270143.1:123584997-123801306 GCF_037043375.1 Chiloscyllium plagiosum
GAAATAGGCCCTTCGGTCCAACCCGCCCATGCCAGCCAGGTTTCCCAAACTAAACTAGTCCCACTGGCCCGCGTTTGGCCCATATCCCTCTAAACCTTTCCTACTCATGTACCAATCCAAATGTCTTTGCAGTGTTGCAATTGTACCGTCATCCACCACTTCCTCTGGCAGCTCATTCTACACACGAACCACCTGCCGTGTGAAACAGTTGGCCCTCGGGTCTCTTTTAAATCTTTCCCCTCTCACCTTAAACCCACGCCCCCCTCGTTTCGGACTCCCTCACGCCAGGAAGAAGACCTATTCACCTTATTGATGCCCCACATGATTTTGTAAACGCCTGTAAGGTCTCCGATGTTCCAGTGAGAAACGTCCCAACCTATCCAGTCTCTCTTGTTAACTCATACTCTCCATTCCAGGCAACTTCTGAACCCTCTCCAGTTTAATCATGTCCTTCTTGTAGCAGGGCGACCAGCACTGGATACAGTATTCCAGAAGAGGCCTCAGCAATGTCCTGTACAACCTCAATATGTCGTCCCCACTCCTATACTCAATGGTCTGAGCAATGAAGATGAGCCTGCTAAATACCTACAACACTCACTGTTCCTCTCCTCGAGTTAATCTGTTGGTGTCCAATTGATTCCAACATTTCACCCTCACTGCCTTACCCTGAAATCTCTTCCCACGTTTAGTCCTCACATTGTTTTTTTATTGATTTGAATTTTCCTTCCCATTGGTCATTCGATTTTATTCTTCACTTGGTGATACAGAGCTTGGGTAATGCCGAAGGGGGATTTGTTGCTGGGGATTTTCACCTGGGATTCATCTGGACAAACCAAAGAATCACAAAAATGAGCAGCCATCTATGCGACATTGGAATTTCCCCAATACTCGATCCGGTCTGATCTATTTCACCCTACACCAGCCAATGAGCTCTCACTTCATGTCGCAACCTCTGATGTGGCACCTCTTAAATGCCTTTTCATAAAATCCCTACAGAACAGAAGCAGTTCATTTAACCCACTGAGTCCACACCAACCCTCCGACAAGCATCCCATCCAGACACAGCCTCCTACTCTGTCCTGGTAACCCTACATTTCCCATGGCTAATCCATCTAGCAAGCACAAGCCCTGGACACTATGGGCAATTCACCAGTTCCAAATCTCCCCTCCCCCCACTCCATCCCAGATCCAACCCTCCGACTCAGATCTTCCTTCTATCTTCCTTCCCACCAATCCGCTCCACACTCCTCACTGACGAATCGCAATCACTTATTGCTATCCCACCTACCTTTCCCCTTGCCCTGCCTGCCATTATTTATTTCTCAACTCCCTTTTCCCTCCCCAGTCCTGATGAAGGGTGTATACCCGAAACATTGATTCTCCTGTTCCTCAGATACTACCTGACCAGCTGTGCTTTATCCAGCGCCACATTTCATCGACCCCTGCAATTTAGCGCGGTCCATCCACCTAACCTGCACACCTTTGGGTTGTGGTGGGGTAGCCCATGCAAACACGGGGAGAATGTGCAAACTCCACATGGTCATCCTAGGCTGGAATTGAACCCGGGTCCCTGGCACTGTGAGGCAGCAGTGCTAACCACTGAGACACTGTGCCACCCAATTCACCACTTCTAGGTACTGCCATTCCCCTTTTATTCTTTTTGCTTTCACTTCTTCAAAAGAATTCTAAAAATTCTTTGAACTAGTTGAACATGACTTCCCTTTCACAAAACCTAGACTCTGTCTGATCCCATTGGGATTTTCCAAGTATCTGTTTATAACCTCCTAAATAATACATTCCAACACTTTCCCTTTTACAGCTTGTAGGGTAAGTAGCCCTTATCCTTTCTCGAATAAATGTGTTACACTTGGCATTTTTCAGTCTGTTGAAATCCTTCCAGAGTCAATGGAGTTGTGGAAGTTTATAACCAATGCTGACACCTCCTTTAAGAAACGTCAACTCTCCTGCTCCTCGGATGCTGCCTGTCCTGCTGTGCTTTTCCAGCAACACACTCTCAACTCTGATCTCCAGCATCTGCAGTGCTCACTTTCACCGAGTTGAATTTAACCTCCTTTAAGACTTTAGGTCACTAGGTACTGGAGATTCTCAGTCAAACGAATTCTTCTGCAGCTTTCCCCTCGTCAGGCTGAGTGTTTTTCAGTTCTGCCCTCTTTATCACCACTTGAATTTGGAACGTTTTCAAAGTCTTCTACAGTGAAGAGACTGACACAAAATACTTGCTGAAAGCTTCTGCCATCTTTTGTTTTGCATTATTAATTCCTCAGATTCAATTCTAGAAGACCAATGGTTATATTTGCAAATAGTTTCTTTTCTGTACACATATGGAAATACTCACTGTCTGTGTTTCTTCTCATTTCCAGCCAGCTTTTTATCATATCTTAATTCATTACATTTTCAGTCTTTTTATGCTGGTTTTAAAATCTGTGTAATCTTCTCCCAGCCAGACAGTGTTTTGATTTAGATTATATTCACTTGAGGTTAAGTAGAACAAAGTTTGTGAGAAGATTTGTAGCTCGGGTGCTCGTTGTTGTGGTTCTGTTCGCTGAGCTGGAAGTTTTTGTTGCAAACGTTTTGTCCCCTGTCTAGGTGACATCCTCAGTGCTTGGAAGCCTCCTGTGAAGCGCTTCTGTGGTGTTTCCTCCGGCATTTATATTGGCCTGTCCCTGCCGCTTCCGGTTGTCAGTTTCAGCTGTCCGCTGTAGTGGCCGGTATATTGGGTCCAGGTCGATGTGTTTGTTGATGGAGTTTGTGGATGAATGCCATGCTTCTAGGAATTCCCTGGCTGTTCTTTGTTTGGCTTGCCCTATAATAGTAGTGTTGTCCCAGTCAAATTCATGTTGCTTGTCGTCTGCGTGTGTGGCTACTAGGGATAGCTGGTCGTGTCGTTTCGTGGCTAGTTGATGTTCGTGGATGCGGATCGTTAGCTGTCTTCCTGTTTGTCCTATGTAGTGTTTTGTGCAGTCCTTGCATGGGATTTTATACACTACATTAGTTTTGCTCATGCTGGGTATCGGGTCCTTCGTTCTGGTGAGTTGTTGTCTGAGTGTGGCTGTTGATTTGTGTGCTGTTATAAGTCCTAGTGGTCGCAGTAATCTGGCTGTCATTTCACAGATGCCTAACGGAAAGACAACGGAACGAGGACATGCCGCAACCCAAAGGACTAGCCACCACTACCTTTGTGGTGAATTCTCCTTTTGGTGTTCTCTGTACCCTCACGTCTGGGAGTTCACATCTAGGAACTCCCATTCCTAGATGTGAGGGTACAGAGAACACCAAACGGAGAATTCACCACAAAGGTATACAGGAAAGCCACCAAGTCCTGAACTATGAAAGCAACCACCCCAATACACACAAACAAAGTTGCATCAAGACACTATTCAAAAGGGCCACCAGAACTGCAAAAAGAGGAAGAGGAACACCTATACAATGTATTCGCCAAAAACGGATATCCTCGCAATTTCATCAACAGATGCCTAAGGGAAAGACAATGGAACAAGGACATGCTGCAACCCAAAGGACTAGCCACACTACCATACGTCAAGAACATCTCTGAAATGACAGCCAGACTACTACGACCACTAGGCCTCATAACAGCACACAAACCAACAGCCACTTTCAGACAACAACTCACCAGAACGAAGGACCCGATACCCAGCATGAGCAAAATTAATGTAGTGTACAAAATCCCATGCAAGGACTGCACAAAACACTATATAGGACAAACAGGAAGACAGCTAACGATCCACATCCATGAACATCAACTAGCCACGAAACGACACGACCAGCTATCCCTAGTAGCCGCACACGCAGACGACAAGCAACATGAATTTGACTGGGACAACACTACCATTATAGGGCAAGCCAAACAAAGAACAGCCAGGGAATTCCTAGAAGCATGGCACTCATCCACAAACTCCATCAACAAACACATCGACCTGGACCCAATATACCGGCCACTACAGCGGACAGCTGAAACTGACAACCGGAAGCGGCAGGGACAGGCCACTATAAATGCCGGAGGAAACACCACAGAAGCACTTCACAGGAGGCTCCCAAGCACTGAGGATGTCACCTAGACAGGGGACAAAATGTTTGCAACAAAAACTTCCAGCTCAGTGAACAGAACCACAACAGTAAGTAGAACAATAGAGGATCATGTAGAAACTTATAAAGCCGCAAACGGGAGGCTGGAATTGAACCCAGGTCCCTCGCACCGTCAGGCAGCAGCACTAACCACTGAGCCACCAAATTACCTGCGGCTATGTGCCCTTACGTTATCATATCTCCTTCACATAGCAGTGATGAAGCAGTACTATCGAGGACAGGGGAACATGAGGGGTAGGGAACAGAAGCAAACCCTTTGATCTGCGTTTGTCATTCAGTGGGATTGTGACTGATCTTCTCCATCAACATTATTTACTCTCACTGTCCCTGCATCCCTCAACGTCCTTAATCCATAGCAATCAAAAAGTCTCAGTCCGGATCATGTCCAGTGACTGAACCACCACAGGCCTCTGCAGTAGGGAATTCCAAAGGTTCAAAGAAGCTGACTCAAGAAATTCCTCTTCATCTCAAAGAACAAAGAACAAAGAAAATTTACAACCCAGGAACAGGCCCTTCGGCCCTCTAAGCCTGAGCTGATCCAAATCCACTGTCTAAAACTATCGTCCAATTCCTATGCATCTGTATCCCTCTGCTCCCTACCTACTCATGCATCTGTCCAGACGCACCTTAAATGAATCTACCGTGCCTGCCTCTACTACCTCTGCTGGAAAGGTGTTCCAGACACCTATCGCGCTCAGTATAAAGTACTTGCCGCATGTATCCCCCTTGAACTTTTCACCTCTCACCTTGAATGCGTGACCTCTCATTATTGAATCCCTTAAATCAGTCTGAATCTCAGTCTGAAATGGTTTGATTGTGGAGGTGACCCTAACTCCTCCAGACAGGGGGAACACATTTGCTGCATCTGTTTCGTCAGGATTTGAATGTTTGAACGAGATCACCTCTCAGTCTTCTCCACTCTAGAGAATGTAAACCCAGTCTGTTTAACCGTCCCTCCCAAGACAATCCTGCCTTCCCAAGAATTAGCATGCTGAACCCATGATGGTCAGGAGCTAGGAATGTGGCTACAAGAGCAGGTCAGAGGCTGGGAATCCCACAGCGAGTAACTCCCCTCCTGACTCCCCAAAGCCTGTCCACCATCTCCAAGGCACAAGTCAGGAGGGTGATGGAATACTCCCCACTTGCCTGGATGGGGGCAGCTCCAACAACACTCAAGAAGCTTGACAAAGCAGCCCCCCGCACCCCCCCCCCCCCAACCCCCCCACCCAAGGCACCACATCCACAAACATCCACTCCCTCCACCACCAACGCTCAGTAGCAGCAGTGTGTGCTATCTACAAGATGCACTGTAGAAATTTATTAAAGATCCTCAGACAGCACCTTCCAAACCCACGACCACTTCAATCTGGAAGGACAAGGGCAGCAGATACATGGGAACACCACCCCCTGCAAGTTCCTCTCCAAGCCCCTCACCATCCTGACTTGGAAATATATCGCTGTTCCTTCACTGTCGCTGGGTAAAAATCCTGGAATTCCCTCCCTAAGGGCATTGTGGGTCAACCCACAGCAGGTGGACTGCAGCGGTTCAAGAAGGCAGCTCACCCCCCCCACCTTCTCAAAGGGGAAAACTAGGGACGGGTAATAAATGCTGGGCCCATCCAGCGACACCCACACCCCACAAAATGAATCAATAAAGATAAACACTGCCTCAGCTCTGATGAAAGGTCGTCTAGACTGAAAACGTTAGCTTTCTCTCTCTCCATGGATGCTGCGTGACTTGCTGTGATCTCCAGCATGTTTTGTGTTCAGTTCCTTCCTTCATTGCTTGCTTTACCGACATGTTAACTTTAAGTGTATGATGGACAAGGATGCCCGAGTGCGCTTGAAGTTCAACACTTGCCAGTATTTCACCGTTTTATAAAGTAATTTAGCAGAGAAACAGACCCTTCAGCCCAACTCGTCCATGCTGACCTGTCCCATTCGCCTGTGTTTGGTCCATATCCCTCAAAACCTTTCCTATACTTATCCAAATGTATTCTAAATGTTGTAACTCTACCTGCACCTATCACTTCCACATATGAGCCACTCTCTGTGTGGAAAGGTTGCCCCTCAGGTCCCTTTTAAATCTGCCTCCTTTCAACTTAAAAACACGCCCTCTGATTTAGAACTCTCTACCCTAGGGAAAAGACCCTTTCTATTCAGCTTATCCATGCCCCTCAAGATTTTATAAATGTCTATAAAGTCACCCCTCAACGTACTACACACCAGCGCAAAAGGTGTCAACCTATCCAGCCTCTCCCTCGAACCCTCCCAGTCTCGGTAACATCTTGCTAAATCTTTTCTGCACCCTTTTCAGTTTAATAATATCCTTCCTATAACAGGGCGACCAGAACTGGACACAGTATTGCAGAAGAGGCCTCACCAACATCCTGTACAACCTCAACATGACGTCCCAACTCCTATACTCAATGGTCTGAGCAACGAAGGCAGGTGTGTTAAATGCCTTCTTCAGTGCCCTGTTTATCTGCAATACCAACTTCAAAGAAGGATGCACCTTTTTTCTGCCCAAGTAGAAAACCTTACTGTTGTAAAACCTCCATGCTGTTTTCCATCTAGAAATTTTTTAGAGTCATAGAGTCATAGAGATGTACAGCACGAAACAAACCCTTTGGTCCAACCCGTCCATGCTGACCCAGATATCCCAACACAATCTAGTCCCACCTGCCAGCACCCGGTCCATATCCCTCTAAACCCGTCCGATTCATATACCCATCCAAATGTCTCTTAAATGTTGTAATTGTACCAGCCTCCACCACTTCCTCTGGCAGCTCATTCCATACACGTACCACCCTCTGCGTGAAAAAGTTGCCCCCTAGGCCTCTTTTATATCTTTTCCCTCTCACCCTAAACCTATGCCCCTCTAGTTCTGGACTCCCCCACCCCAGGGAAAAGACTTTGTCTATTTACCCTATCCATGCCCCTCATAATTTTGTAAACTTCTATAAGGTCACCCCTCAGCCTCCGACGCTCCAGGGAAAACAGCCCCAGCCTATCCAGCCTCTGCGCATAGCTCAAACCCTCCAACCCTGACAACATCCTTGGTCAAGGATGTCTGTTGGACATTCTGAAAGGGGAGTGGTCATGGTCCATATCGATGCTAGTGACTTCAGCAGGAAGAGAGATGAGGTCTTGCAAAGGGAATTTAGGGAGCTCCATAGGAATTTGTAAAGCAGCATTTCTCGGGTTGTAATCTCAGCATTACTTTCCTTGCCACGTACTATTGAGACCAGAAATAGGAAGATAGTACAATTGAATATGTGACGAAAGAGCTGGTGTCGGAGGGAGGGCTCCAGATGCCTGGATTATTGGGATCTCTTCCAGGGCAGGAGGGAGCTGTATAGGTTACACCTAAACCGAAGAGGCACCAGTATCCTGGCAGGAAGGTTTGCTGGTGCCACACGGGGGGGGTGTTTAAACTAGGGCAGCAGGGGGTAGGTACCAGAGCAGGTCAGCGCGTGGAGTGATTGAGGATAAGGTACAGGTAAAGTCAAGTAAGTCAAATGGGAAGAACAGGCAGGGGCCTGATTAATGAACACAGCCAGTTGAAAATATATTTACTTTAATGCCAGGAGTATATCAGAAAACCATGATATGGAGGTGCCGGGTGTTGGACTGGGGCAGGGGGGGAAAAATCACACGACACCAGGTTACAATCCAACGGAGTTATTTGGAAGTACTTGCTTTCAGAGCACTGCTCCTTCACCAGGTAACTAGCCATGAAGGAGCAGCGCTCTGAAGGCTAGTACTCCCAAATAAATCTGTTGGATTATAATCTGGTGTTGTGTGATTTTCAACTTTACACCAGGTAAGGCAGATGAGCTCAGAGTCTGGATTAACACATGGAACTATGGATGTTTTAGCCATTACAGAAACTTGGGTGAGGGACGTTCAGAACTGACAGCTCAAAGTTCCAGGGTTTAAATGTTTCAGGTACGATAGAGAGGGGTGTAAAGGACGGAGGGAATTGCATTACTGATTAAGGAGAATGCCACACCTGCACAGACCCAGGGGACATACTGGAGGGCTCATCCCTCTTGGGCAGAATTTATGAATAAGGAAGATGTACCCACCTGGTGGGGTTACACTGTAAGCCTCCCAATACCCAGCAGGAGGTGAAGGAACAGGTATATAAGCAGATCATGGAAAGATGTAATAAAAAACTGGGTTATTATAATAGGAGATTTTAATTTCCCCAATATTGACTGGGTCTCCCTTACATCCAGGGGCTTAGATGGGACAGAATTTGTGAGGTTAAAACAAGGACTGCAGATGCTGGAAACCAAAGTCTAGATTAGAGTGGTGCTGGAAAAGCACAGCAGGTCAGGAGCAGGATAATCGACGTTTCCCAAAAGCCCTTCCCAAAAGCCCTTCATCAGAATTTGTTAGGTGAAACAATATGTAGATAGTCCATACCAGAGGCAATACTAGACTTTGTACTGGGGGATGAGCCTAACCATGTGATTGAAGTCTCAGTGAGGGAGCATCTTGGGAACAGTGATCATAATTCTGTGAGCTTTAAGATTGTACAAGTGCTAAATTGGGGGAAGGCTAATTAAGCAGTATTGGGCAGGAACTGCAAAGATTAGATTGGCTGTGGCAGTTTGAGGGTAAATCCACACCTGATATGCAGGAGTCTTTCAAAGGTCAGGTTTAAGGCAAAAGAGGGAAAGTTTAAAGGAGCTGTGTGAGGCAGGTAGTTTTACATAGAGGGTAGTAAGTACTTGGAACGTGCTGCCAGAGGAGGGGGTGGAAGTGGGTACAAAAGCAACTTTTAAGAGGTGCCTTGACAGATGGAGGGAATCCTGAGGGACAGGATGTGCATGTATTTGGAAAGGCAAGGACTGATTCGGGATAGTCAACATGGCTTTGTGCGTGGGAAATCATGTCTCACAAACTTGATTGAGTTTTTTGAAGAAGTAACAAAGAAGATTGATGAGGGCAGAACAGTGATGTGATCTATATGGACCAGATATCCTAACCTAAGCTAGTCCCAATTGCAAGCACTTGGCCCATATCCCTCTAAACCGTTCCTGTTCATATACCCATCCAAATGCCTTTTAAATGCTGTAATTGTACCAGCCTCCACCACTTCCTCTGGTAGCTCATTCCATACACATACCACCCTCTGTGTGAAAAAGTCGCCCCTTAGATCCCTTTTAAATTTTTTTCCCTCTCACCCTAAACCTATGCCCCTCTAGTTCTGGATTCCCCCACCCCAGGGAAAAGGCTTTGTCTATTTATCCTATCCATGCCCCTCATAATTTTGTAAACCTCTATAAGGTCACCCCTCAGCCTCTGACGCTCCAGGGAAAACAGCCCCAGTCTGTTCAACCTCTCCCTATAACTCAAATCCTCCAACCCTGGCAACATTCTTGTAAATCTTTTCAGTAAGGCGTTCGACAATGTTCCCCATGGGAGACTGATTAGCAAGGTTAGATCTCATGGAATACTGGGAGAGCTAGCCATTTGGACACAGAACTGGCTCAAAGGTAGAAGACAGAGGGTGATGGTGGAAGGTTATTTTTCAGACTGGAGGCCAGTGACCAGTGGAGTGCCACAAGGATCGTGCTGGGTTCACTGCTTTTTGTCATTTAGACAATAGACGATAGACAATAGACAATAGGTGCAGGAGTAGGCCATTCAGCCCTTCGAGCCTGCACCGCCATTCAATATAATCATGGCTGATAATTCCTAATCAGTATCCTGTTCCTGCCTTATCTCCATAACCCTTGATTCCACTATCCTTGAGAGCTCTATCCAACTCCTTCTTAAATGAATCCAGAGAATGAGCCTCCACTGCCCTCTGGGGCAGAGCATTCCACACAGCCAACACTCTCTGGGTGAAGAAGTTTCTCCTGAGCTCTGTCCTAAATGGTCTACCCTGTATTTTTAAGCTGTGTCCTCTGGTTCGGCACTCACCCATCAGTGGAAACATGTTTCCTACTGCCAGAGTGTCCAATCCTTTCATAATCTTATACGTCTCAATCAGATCCCTTCTCAATCTTTGAAACTCAAGGGTTTACAAGCCCAGTCGCTTCAGTCTTTCAGTGTAAGGTAATCCTGCCATTCCAGGAATTGACCTCGTGAACCTACACTGCACTCCCTCAATAGCTAGAATGTCTTTTCTCAAATTTGGAGACCAGAACTGCACACACTACTCCAGGTGTGGTCTCACCAGGGCCCTGTACAGCTGCAGAAGAACCTCTTTGCTTCTATATCAATCCCTCTTGTTATGAAAGGCAGCATGCTATTAGCCTTCTTCACTACCTGCTGTACCTGCATGCTTGCCTTCATTGACTGGTGTACAAGAACACCCAGGTCTCTCTGTACTGCCCCTTTACATAAATTGATTCCATTGAGGTAGTAGTCTGCCTTCCTGTTCTTGCCACCAAAGTGGATAACCATACATTTATCCACATTAAACTGCATCTGCCATGCATCTGCCCACTCACCTAACCTGTCCAGGTCACCCTGTCATCTCCTAACATCCTCATCACATTTCACCCTGTCACCCAGTTTTGTATCATCAGCAAATTTGCTAATGTTATTGCTGATACCATCTTCTATATCATTAACATATATTGTAAAAAGCTGCAGTCCCAGCACGGATCCCTGCGGTACCCCACTGGTCACTGCCTGCCATTCCGAAATGGAGCCGTTTATCACTACTCTTTGTTTCCTATTAGCCAACCAATTTTCAATCCAATCTAGTACTTTGCCCCCAATACCATGCGCCCTAATTTTACTCACTAACCTCCTGTGTGGGACTTTATCAAAAGCTTTCTGAAAGTCCAGGTACACTACATCTACTGGATTTCCCTCGTCCAACTTCATAGTTACATCCTCAAAAAATTCAAGAAGATTAGTCAAGCATGATTTCCCCTTCATAAATCCATGCTGACTCTGTCCTATCCTGTTACTACTATCCAGATGTGCAGTAATTTCATCCTTTATAATAGACTCCAGCATCTTTCCCACCACTGAGGTCAGACTAACTGGTCTATAATTACCTGCTTTCTCTCGCCCACCTTTCTTAAAAAGTGGTATAACATTAGCCACCCTCCAATCCACAGGAACCGACCCCGACTCTATTGAACTCTGGAAAATAATCACCAACGCATCCACGATTTCCCGAGCCACCTCCTTCAGTACCCTGGGATGCAGACCATCAGGCCCTGGAGACTTATCAACCTTCAGACCTAACAGTCTCTCCAACACCAAATCCTGACAAATATAAATTCCCTTAAGTTCAGGTCCTTCAGCCACTGTTACCTCAGGGAGATTGCTTGTGTCTTCCCCAGTGAACACAAATCTGAAGTACCCATTTAATTCTTCTGCCATTTCTTTGTTCCTAGTAATATATTCCCCTGTTTCTGTCTTCAAGGGCCCAATTTTTGTCCTAACCATTTTTTTGCCTTGCACATACCTAAAAAAGCTTTTACTATCCTCCTTAATATTCTTGGTCAGTTTACCTTCATACCTCATTTTTCCTCTGCGTATTTCCTTCTTAGTAATCCTCTGTTGCGCTTTAAAAGCTTCCCAGTCCTCAGTTTTCCCACTTATCTTAGCTATGTTATACTTTTTCTCTTTTAACTTTATATGTTTCTTTACTTCCCTCGTCAGCCACGGCCACCCATGCCTCCTCCTGGGATCTTTCTTCCTTTTAGGAATGAACTGATCCTGCAACTTCTGCATTATACACAGAAATATCCGCCATTGTTCCTCCACGGTCATCCCTACTAAGGTATAGCACCATTGAACTTTGGCCAGCTCCTCCCTCATAGCTCCATAGTTCCCTTTATTCAACAGATGTACTGTCACTTCCGACTGTACCCTCTCCCTCTCAAATTGCAGATTGAAGCTTATTGTATTATGGTCACTACTTCCCAATGGCTCCTTCACTTTGAGGTCTCTGACCAATTCTGGTTCGTTACACAATACCAGATCCAGAATTGCCTTCTCCCTGGTCGGCTCCATAAGACCATAAGACCATAAGACATAGGAGCGGAAGTAAGGCCATTCGGCCCATCGAGTCCACTCCGCCATTCAATCATGGCTGATGCGCATTTCAGCTCCACTTACCAGCGTTCTCCCCGTAGCCCTTAATTCCTCTAGACAACAAGAATCTATCAATCTCGGCCTTGAAGACATTTAGCGTCCCGGCTTCCACTGCACTCCGTGGCAATGAATTCCACAGGCCCACCACTCTCTGGCTGAAGAAATGTCTCCGCATTTCTGTTCTGAAATGACCCCCTCTAATTCTAAGGCTGTGTCCACGGGTCCTAGTCTCCTCGTTTAACTGAAACAATTTCCTAGCATCCACCTTTTCCAAGCCATGTATTATTTTGTACGTCTCTATTAAGTCTCCCCTTAATCTTCTAAACTCCAACGAATACAATCCCAGTATCCTCAGCCGTTCCTCATATGTTAGACCTGTCATTCCAGGGATCATCCGTGTGAATCTCCGCTGGACACGTTCCAGTGCCAGTATGTCCTTCCTGAGGTGTGGGGACCAAAACTGGACACAGTACTCCAAATGGGGCCTAACCAGAGCTTTATAAAGTCTTAGTAGTACATCTCTGCTTTTATATTCCAACCCTCTTGAGATAAGAGACAACATTGCATTCGCTTTCTTAATCACGGACTCAACCTGCATGTTTACCTTTAGAGAATCCTCGACTAGCACTCCCAGATCCCTTTGTGCTTTGGCTTTATTAATTTTCTCACCATTTAGAAAGTAGTCTATGCTTTTATTCTTTTTGCCAAAGTGCAAGACCTCGCACTTGCTCACGTTAAATTCCATCAGCCATTTCCTGGACCACTCTCCCAACCTGTCTAGATCCTTCTGCAGCCTCCCCACTTCCTCAGTACTACCTGCCTGTCCACCTAACTTCGTATCATCGGCAAACTTCGCTAGAATGCCCCCGGTTCCCTCATCCAAATCATTAATATATAATGCGAACAGCTGTGGCCCCAGCACCGAACCCTGCGGGACACCGCTCGTCACCGGCTGCCATTCTGAAAAAGAACCTTTTATCCCAACACTCTGCCTTCTGTTAGACAGCCAATCCTCAATCCATCCCAGCAGCTCACCTCGAACACCATGGACCCTCACCTTGCTCAGCAGCCTCCCGTGTGGCACCTTATCAAAGGCCTTTTGAAAGTCTAGATAGACCACATCCACTGGGTTTCCCTGGTCTAACCTACTTGTTACCTCTTCAAAAAATTCCAACAGGTTTGTCAGGCATGACCTCCCTTTACTGAATCCATGTTGACTTGTTCTAATCAGACTCTGCTCTTCCAAGAATTTAGAAACCTCATCCTTAATGATGGATTCTAGAATTTTACCAACAACCGAGGTTAAGCTGATTGGCCTATAATTTTCCATCTTTTGCCTTGATCCTTTCTTGAACAAGGGGGTTACAACAGCCATCTTCCAATCATCCGGGACCTTTCCTGACTCCAGTGACTCTTGAAAGATCTCAACCAATGCCTCTGCTATTTCCTCAGCCACCTCTCTCAGAACTCTAGGGTGTATCCCATCGGGGCCAGGAGATTTATCAATTTTAAGACTTTTTAACTTTTCTAGCACTATCTCTTTCGTAATGGCAACCATACTCAACTCAGCCCCGTGACACCCTTTAATTTTTGGGATATTACTCATGTCTTCCACTGTGAAGACTGACGCAAAGTACTTGTTAAGTTCTCCTGCTATTTCCTTATCTCCCATCACTGGCTTCCTGCATCAGTTTGAAGTGGCCCAATGTCTACTTTTGCCTGTCGTTTGTTTCTTATGTACTGAAAGAAACTTTTACTATTATTTCTAATATTACTGGCTAGCCTACCTTCATATTTGATCCTCTCCTTTCTTATTACACTCTTTGTTATCCTCTGTTTGCTTTTGTATCCTTCCCAATCTTCTGATTTCCCACTGTTCTTAGCCACTTTATAGGATCTCTCTTTATCTTTAATACATTTCCTGACTTCCTTTGTCAGCCAAGGTTGTCTAATCCCTCCCCGGTTAATCTTTCTTTTCTTGGGAATGAACCTCTGTACAGTGTCCTCAATTATACCTACAAACTCCTGCCATTTTTGCTCTACTGTCTTCCCGGTTAGCCTCTGCTTCCAGTCTATTTTAGTCAGTTCCTCTCTCATGCCCTCATAATTACCTTTATTCAACTGTAACACCATTACATCCGATTTTGCCTTCTCCCTTTCAAACTCCAGACTGAACTCTATCATATTATGGTCGCTACTTCCTAAGGGTTCCCTTACTTTAAGATCTTTTATAGAGTCTGGTTCATTGCAAAGCACTATGTCCAGAATAGCCTGCTCTCTTGTGGGCTCCATGACAAGCTGTTCCAAAAAGCCATCCTGTAAGCATTCCATGAATTCCCTTTCTTTAGATCCACTAACAACATTATTTACCCAGACCACCTGCATATTGAAGTCTCCAGCACCAGCTGTTCTAAGAATCCATCTCGGAGGCACTCCACAAAGTCTCTTTCTTGAGGCCCAATACCATCCTGATTCTCCCAGTCTACCTGCATGTTAAAATCCCCCATAAAAACTGTAGTGACATCTTTGTGACAGGCCAATTTCAGCTCCTGATTTAACTTACATCCGACATCCAGACTACTGTTTGGGGGCCTGTAGATAACTCCCAAGAGGGTCTTTTTACCCTTAGAATTTCTCTATCCATACTTACTCTACATTCCCTGACTCTAGGTCCCCCCGCGCAAGGGACTGAATATCATCCCTTACCAACATGGCCACCCCACCCCCTCTGCCCGTCAGTCTGTCCTTTTACGATAGCACGTGTAGCCTTGAATATTCATTTCCCAGGCCCTGTCCACTTGAAGGCACGTCTCAGTTATCCCCACAATATCGTATCTGCCAATTTCCAAAAGAGCCTCAAGCTCATCCATCTTATGCCTAATGCTTCGTACATTCATGTATAGAATTTTTAATTTGTTACTGCTCTCACCCTTCCCATCAACTCCTATTTCACTCAACCTTACAGCATGATGCCTTTCCGAGTTTTCTGCCTCATTGATACAGTTGTCTTTCTTGACTTCTCTTGTTCTAACTTTCCCTTCAATTTCCTTTTTAAACATCCAGCTTGTCCCCTCCCCCCCGCTACTTAGTTTAAACGTAGCGGTGTTGTAGTAGAAAACCTGCCTGCCAGAATGCTGGTCCCTAACCTATTAAGGTGCAAGCCGTCTCTCTTGTAGAATTTATGTTTACCACAAAATATACCCCAGTGATCCAAGAATTATATAAATGATTTGGATGTGAGCATAAGAGGTACAGTTAGTAAGTTTGCTGATGACACCAAAATTGGAGGTGTAGTGGACAGTGAAGAGGGTTACCTCAGATTACAACAGGATCTTGATCAGATGGGTCAATGGGCTGAGAGGTGGCAAATGGAGTTTAATTCAGATAAATGCTGCATTTTGGAAAAATAAAACAGAGCAGGACTTATACGCTTAATGGTAAGGTCCTTGGAAGTGTTGCTGAACAGAGACCTTGAAGTGCAGGTAGATAGGATAGTGAAGAAGGCATTTGGTATGCTTTCCTTTATTGGTCAGAGTATTGAGTACAGGAGTTGGGAGGTCATGTTGCGGCTGGTTAGGCCACTGTTGGAATATTGTGTTCAGTCTGGTCTCCCTGCTTTCGGGAGGATGTTGTGAAACTTGAAAGGGTTCAGAAAAGATTTGCAAGGATGTTGCCAGGGTTGGAGGGTTTGAGCTCTAGGGAGAGGCTGAACAGGCTGAGGCTGTTTTCCCTGGAGCATCAGAGGCTGAGGGGTGACCTTATAGAGGTTTACAAAATCATGAGGGGCGTGGATAGGATAAATAGACAAAGTCTTTTCCCTGGGGTGGGGGAATCCAGAACTAGAGGGCATAGATTTAGGGTGAGAGGGAAAAAAATTTAAAAGGGACCTAAGGGGCGGCTTTTTCACACAGAGGGTGGTGGGTGTATGGAATGAGCTGCCAGAGGAAGCGGTGGAGGCTGGTATAATTACAGCATTTAAAAGGCATCTGGATGGGTATATGAACAGGAACGGTTTAGAGGGATATGGGCCAAGTGCTTGCAAATGGGACTAGCTTAGGTTCAGATATCTGGTCAGCCTGGATGAGTTGGATCGAAGGGTCTGTTTCCGTGCTGTACATCTCTGTGACTCGATGACTTTAACCAAGAGACAGAGACAGACTTGCAACCATAATGCTGCATTGGAGGTCTCTTCCTTCTTCTTTGATCTCCTAGTTTCATGAAAAACAAAATCAAGTACCAAAAACATTGCCAGACAGCCATCCGAACTGGGACACTCTTAGTTACTTCTAAAGCTAGATTTTTCACCAACTAAAGGCAGCAATCCTCACCTTTTATCTCCCCAAAAGCTTTGCTTGGCTATTTTCCCAAAGCTATTCAATTTTTTGTTATCAGCAGGTGGATCTTGGATCACATTAAACTGTTGTCTATTTCCATGAATTTGAATGGGTTCCATTTAAATCTTTGATTTTTAATCCAGAAAGTGTCCATACAGTTCAATCTCTCCAATTCTCTGATGAGTCCATAAATATGGACTTTCTTTCACTTTGAATTATGTCCTGTTCCTCCTTGCTCTATTAAAGTAGCGAAAATTCTATCTACAACTGAATATCCCAATAACTCCCCCTGCATCAGACCCCGATATTACAATAATTTGCCTAAGAAAGTTTATAGAATCCTTCCAGTGTGGAAGCAGGCCATTCAGCCCATCAAGACCACACTGCCTGTCCAAAAAGCATCCTACCCAGATCCATCCCTATCAACCTGTGTAGCCCTTAGCTAATCCACCCAACATGCACATCCCTGAACATTATGGGTAATTTCCCATGGCCAATCCACCTAATCTGCACATCCCTGGACACTATGGGCAATTTTCCATTGCCATTCCGCCCTAACCTGCACATCCCTGGACACTATGGACTATTTCACATGGCCAATCCACCCTAACCTACACATCCCTGGACACTATGGGCAATATCCTATTGCCAATCCACCCTAACCTGCACATCCCTGGACACTATGGGCAATTTCCCATTGCCAATCCACCCTAACCTGCACATCCCTGGACACTATGGGCAATTTCCTATTGCCAATCCTCCCTAACCTGCACATCCCTGGACACTATGGGCAATATCCTATTGCCAATCCATCCTAACCTGCACATCCCTGGACACTATGGGCAATATCCTATTGCCAATCCACCATAACCTGCACATCCTTGGACACTATGGGCAATTTCCCAATGGCCAATCCACCCTAACCTGCACATCCATGGACACTATGGGCAATTTCCCATGGCTAATCCACCCAAACCTGCACATCCTTGGACTGTGGGAGGAAATCGGAGCACCCGGAGGAAACCCACACAGACACGGGGAGAATGTGCAGACTCCACACAGACAGTCCCGAGATTGGAATTGAACCCGGGTCCCTGGTGCTGTGATGCAGCAGCGCTAACCACTGAGCTGACCTAAATAACTGACGCGAAACGTTAATTCTGATTTTCTCTCTCTCCACGGACGCTGTTGGAGTTCCTCCATCATTTCCTGCTTTTCTTACTGAGCGGAATGGGGAATATCAGTCTGCATACCAGAACTTAGCAAGCACCATGACCTGGTATTGTGACCTTTGAACTGACACACCTCCTAGGGAAGGAGGTGAGACGTTTCTCATTAAAGCGTGGATATCAATCAGGGCTGCAAAGCAAGCGACCATGATTCTGGGGTTTGGAATCAGTCTGACACTGTCAGGGCATGTCCACCGACTAAGTGATAAATTCACCTTCTACACAATTATCTTTATTGCATTGAGCACAGGAGAGTGTTGCGTTGGAGACTGGTGCTGAACATAACACGGCAGTGATTGGAGGATCAAACCGAATAAATACTGAAGGAGATCAGGAATTCAGCAAGGGTGAAACGATTTTAAAATGGAAAGCGCAGCTGCCAATCTGATGTGTGCATCTCCTGTGCTGGTGCAATGAAGAATGTGTCAGAATAAATCTGGCTCTCCATTTCATTAAAATTCTCTGCGCTTCGTGCATTTGGAGCTGAGCTCCCGGGATTCAGGCGCTTGCTTTGAAAAACTGCACTAAGGAAGGAAAACACGAGCAGTTGGTGCAATATTTATCAGTTCTGAGCATTCAGCCGCATCACTTGATGATGAGAGAATATTGACTTACCCAGTAGAAGGTTTCCATCCCAGTATCTATCTGCTGGTCTCCCCGTTTATTGATAGGCTTATAAAGACATATGTTCCTTCTCTACACGCCATCACTGCTGCGTTTGCCTCTCTCTCTCTCTCTCTGATCCGCAAAAGATAACCAATTTTTCCACAGCACTGAGCTGTCCCTCAGCCTGAACGGTCACATCGAGGTAAACAGCGCTGAAAGGAAAACAACCACCTTCATAAAATCACGCATGTGTGGGAGCGAGCCATTCGGCCCGTACCAACCCTCCAAAGAACACCATACCCTATCCCTGTAACCCTGCATTTCCCATGGCTCACCCAGCTAGCCTGCACATCCCCTGGACACTATGGGTAAGTTACAATGGCCAATCCACGCACCTGTGGGAATAAACCAGAGGGGCCCCACGCAGGCACAGGGAGAGTGTGCAAACTCCACCCAGACAGTCACCCAAGGTGAGAATTGAGCCCATGCCCCTGGTGCTGTGAGGCAGCAGTGCTAACCACTGAGCCACCACATCTTTAAGAACACATTTTTTGAAATTCATTTACTGGATGTGTGTGGCTCTGGCTAGGCCAGCAGTTTTTGCCCAGAGGGAAGTTAAGAATCAACCCCATAGCTGTGGGTCTGGAGTCACATGTAGACCGGACCAGGCCAGGATGGCAGTTTCCTTCCCTAAAGGACATTAAGCCCATAAGACCATAAGACATAGGAGCGGAAGTAAGGCCATTCGGCCCATCGAGTCCACTCCGCCATTCAATCATGGCTGATGGGCATTTCAACTCCACTTACCCGCATTCTCCCCATAGCCCTTAATTCCTCATGACATCAAGAATTTATCAATCTCTGCCTTGAAGACATTTAACGTCCTGGCCTCCACTGCGCTCCGTGGCAATGAATTCACAGGACCACCACTCTCTGGCTGAAGAAATGTCTCCGCATTTCTGTTCTGAATTTACCCCCTCTAATTCTAAGGCTGTGTCCACGGGTCCTAGTCTCCTCGCCTAACGGAAACATTTTCCTAGCGTCCACCCTTTCCAAGCCATGTATTATCTTGTAAGTTTCTATTAGATCTCCCCTTAATCTTCTAAACTCCAATGAATACAATCCCAGGATCCTCAGCCGTTCCTCATATGTTAGACCTACCATTCCAGGGATCATCCGTGTGAATCTCCGCTGGACATGTTCCAGTGCCAGTTTGTCCTTCCTGAGGTGTGGGGACCAAAACTGGACACAGTACTTCAAATGGGGCCTAACCAGAGCTTTATAAAGTCTCAGTAGCACAACAGTGCTTTTATATTCCAACCCTCTTGAGATAATTGACAACATTGCATTCGCTTTCTTCATCACGGACTCAACCTGCATGTTTACCTTTAGAGAATCCTCAACTAGCACTCCCAGATCCCTCTGTACTTTGGCTTTACGAATTTTCTCACCATTTAGAAAGTAGTCCATGCTTGTATTCTTTTTTCCGAAGTGAACCACATTAGTGAACCAGATGGGTTTTTGCTCCTGTCTCTCCCTCTATCCAGACGGGTTATTGCATTCACAACTGAACAGCTTTCCCAGCACCAACACATCGTGACCTTTCTGTTTTGTTTTTAACTCGTCTTGAAATTGGGGTCATAGGTAGATAGAGTAACGAAGAAGGCGTTTGGTATGCTTTCCTTTATTGGTCAGAGTATTGAGTACAGGAGTTGGGAGGTCATGTTGCGACTGTACAGGACATTGGTTAGGCTGCTTTGCAATATTGTGTGCAATTCTGGTCTCCTTCCTATCGGAAAGATGTTGTGAAACTTGAAAGGGTTCAGAAAAGATTTACAAGGATGTTGCCAGGGTTGGAGGATCTGAGCTACAGGGAGAGGCTGAACAGGCTGGGGCTGTTTTCCCTGGAGCTTCGGAGGCTAAGGGGTGACCTTTTAGAGGTCTACAAAACTATGAGGGGCATGGATAGGATAAATAGACAAAGTCTTTTCCCTGGGGTTGGGGAGTCCAGAACTAGAGGTTGGACCGAAGGGTCTTTTTCATGCCTGTCTGTGTGTGTGCATGTGCATGTGTGCGTGTAAGTGTGTTTGTGCGTGTGTGTGTCAGTGTGTGTGTGTTTTTGTGTGTGTGCGCGCGTGTGTGTACGTGTGTGTGTGTCTGTGTGTGTGCACATGTGTGTGCATGTAAGTGTGTTTGTGTATGTGTGTCAGTGTGTGTGCCTGTGTCCGTGTGTGTGTGTAAATGTGTTTGTGTGTGTGCCTGTGTGTGTGTTTGTGTCTCTGTGTGTCTGCCTGTGTGTCGGTGGGTGTGCACAAGTGTGTGCATGTGCGCGGGTGTGTGTGTTTGTGTGTGTGTGCGTGTTTGAGTGTGTGTGCGTGTGCGTGTTTGTATGTGTTTGGGTGAGTGTGTGTGTTTGTGTGTGCATGTGTGTGTTTGTGCGTGTGCGCCTGTGTGCATGTGGGTGTGCATTTGTATCTGTGTGCGTGTGTGTACGTGTGCGTGCGTGTGTGTGTGTGTGTGTGTTTGTGCATGTGTGTGCGCGTGTGTGTGTCTGTGTGTTTGTGCATGTGTATGTGTATGTGTGTGCGTGTGTGGGCGTGTGTGCATGCATGTGTGCATGCGTGTGTGCGTTCGTGTGTGTCTGTGTGTGCACATGTGTGTATGGGTGTGCATGTGTGTGTACGTGTGCGTGCGTGTCTGTGTGTATGTGTGTGCGTGTGTGTGTATGTGCGTGTGTGTATGTGCCTGTGTGCATGCGTGCGTGTGTGTTTGTGTGTATGCGTGTGTGTGTGCGTATGCGTGTGTGCGTGCGTGAGTGTGTACATGTGCGTGTGTGTCTGTGTGTATATGTGTGTGTGTGTTTGTGATTGTGTATGTGGGTGTGCCTGTGTGTGCGCGTGTGTGTGTATGTGTGTGCATGTGTGTGTGTATGTGTGCGTGCGTGTGTATGTATGCATGTGTGTGTTTGTGTGTGCGAGCGTGTGTATGTGTGTGTGCGTGTGTATGTGTGTGCGGGTGTCTGTGTGTGTGCATTTGTGTGCATGTGTGTGTATGTGTGTGTGTATGTGTGTGCGTGTGTGTTTGTGACTGTGTGCGTGTGTGTCTTGTGAGCACGTGTGTGTGTGCGTGTGTGTGTGTCTGTGTGTGTATGTGTGTGTGTGTTTGTGTCTGTGTGTGCGCGTGTGTCTGTATATGTGTGCGTGTGTGTGTATGTGTGTGCGTGTGTATGTGCGTGTGTGTGTATGGGTGTGCGTATGTGTGTGTGTCTGTGTGTTTGTGCACGTGTGTATGTGTGTACATGTGTGTGCCTGTGTGCGTATGTGTGTGTCTGTGTCTGTGCGTGTGTGTGTGCCTGTGTCTGGGCGTTTGTGTGTATGTGTGCATGTGTGTGTGTGTCTGTGTGTGTGTCTGCGTATGTGTCTGTGTATGTCTGATTGTGTCTGTCTGTGTCTACATGCGTGTATGGCTGTGTGTCTGTGTGTGTGTCTGTCTGTGTGTCTGCTTGTGTCTGTGTGTATGTGTGTCTGTGTCTGTGTGTGTGTATCTGTGTGTATGTGTGTCTGTGTGTGGAATGTGTGTGTGTCTGTGTGTCTGTGTGTGCTGTGTGTGTGTGCTTGTGTCTGTGTGTGTCTGTGTGTGTGTCTGCTTGTGTCTGTGTGTGTGTCTGTGTGTGTGTTTCTGTGTGTGTGTCTGCTTGTGTCTGTGTGTGTGTCTGTGTGTGTGTGTCTGTGTGTGTCTGTGTGTGTGTGTCTGTGTGTGTCTGTGTGTGTCTGTGTGTGTCTGTGTGTGCGTGTAGCTTCAGGACTTCACAATTGCATCATGAATCTAGTGATTATCTTAAATTGGTCTCAGGTATAACTCTTATCGCAGTTTGGATTATTTATTCAATGATTTCCATTAACAGAATCACATCTGAAGGTGAATACACCTTTCCTGAGGTGTCCAAACACCGGCTGGCTGAGTATGGTGGACCTGAGTATGACAGGTCAATGGGTCATGTCCCTTTTAAGGGGTCTTGCTCTTACACAGCTTGCGTCACACTGGCACTGAGACTCAAGTACCACCTTCCTCATTTGCCCAGCTCACAGAATACCTTCTGGTTTGACAGCAGCACCCCTTCTGTGGAGAATTGAGGGGTGATAGATTTAAGACTGATGTCAGAGAGTGGTAAGGGTGTGGTTAACTCAGCCACATTTGGGGGATTTAAACAAAACTTGGATAAGCACGTGGATGATGATGGGATAGTGTAGGGGGATGGGCTTAGATTAGTTCACAGGTCGGCACAACATCGAGGGCTGAAGGGCCTGTTCTGTGCTGTATTGTTCTGTGTTCTACATTCTAATTCCAGTTTACTGCCCAGTAGCAGTGTGAGACAGCTAGTCCCACCTATTGTTCACATTTTTGAGACACCCTACCCATCCCAGATAACCTGATGTGGATATTGTCCCTTCCCTGAGTTTTTGTAACAAACGATTATGCAAGGTAGTTTTCATGTGCCCTATCTCAGTGTCAGGCTTACACAATGCACAGTGCAAATTAGAGCCATAGAGATGTACAGCATGGAAACAGACCCTTCGGTCCAACCCGTCCATGCTGACCAGATATCCTAACCTAATCTAGTCCCATTTGCCAGCACTTGGCCCATATCACTCTAAACCCTTCCTATTCATATACCCATCCAAATGCCTCTTAAATGTTGCAATCATACCAGCCTCCACCACTTCCTCTCTAAATAATTATAGCCTCATAACACTGGCATAATTCTACAATAGTCCTCATTATAAATCCTTCTGTTGTCTCCACACTCTACATCCTCACTTCTTCCACCTGCCCACTGGCCGCTTTACAATGTCAACCTCTGCTTTATGAACTGCTTTGGAGTGTTTGACTGACTTGTAAGTGCAGATTGTTGTTGTTGTAGGATACCCTCGTTCAGCTGGCTGAGCTGAACCCAGACATGACCATCTGATGAAAGCAAGTGGGTCCATCTGCCTTTGTTCGCGCTGAAGGTTGAGATCGAGTTTGATCCCATCATTCCACCACCTTCACACACTTCAGCCAAAGCAGAGCTCTGCCCCAGAATCAAACATTTATTCAATGGCTGACTCGTCATCAAACATGTACCTGTTTGCCTTGCGAATGTCAGTGAGTAGTGACAGGTACAGTTGGTAACTAGGAAGGTGACCAGAATACATCCTTTATTACAGTGTGAGGAAGCATTGCTACAATTACATACAGATTTGATCTCTTTATCTTAGAAAATAAACGTTTGTATTGAAGAAGATTCACTTGATTGGTTCCTGGTTGGAGACCTTGGCAGGTTTGGCCAATACTTATTGGAATTTAGAAAAATGAGAGGTGAACTCATCGAAACACGATTCTGAGGGGATTTGAACAGCTGGACGCTGAGGAGATGATTCCGTTCATGGGGATATCGAGAATGAATGGGCACAGTCTCAAGAGGTCACCACTCAGCCT
Source organism: Chiloscyllium plagiosum (assembly GCF_037043375.1). NCBI lineage: Eukaryota > Metazoa > Chordata > Chondrichthyes > Orectolobiformes > Hemiscylliidae > Chiloscyllium > Chiloscyllium plagiosum. The sequence goes on from NW_028270143.1 coordinate 123,608,849, forward strand.
CTGATGCTGCTGGGAACACAGCCCCAGTCTCTCCCGCGAGCTCAAATCTTCCAAGCCTGACAAAAAAAAATTAAAATTAGTTCTCTGAGGAGGTGACAAGACAGGTCGACGAAGGTCAAGCAGTGGATGCGGTGTGTGTGGACTTCAGCAAGGCATTTGGTAAGGTTCCCCATGGTGGGCTCATTCATAAAGTCAGGAAGTTTGGGATGCAGGGAGATGTGGCTGTCTGGATTCAGAATTGGTTGGCTGACAGAAGGCAGAATACTTTCCACCTACAACCGAGTGTGGTTGTAGGTGGAAAGTATTCTGCCTGGAGGTCAGTGATGAGTGGGGTCCCACAGGGCTCTGTTCTTGGGCCTCTGCTCTTTGTAGTTTTTATAAATGACTTGGACGAGGAGGTTGAGGAGGTGAAATTTGCCGATGATACAAAGGTTGGAGGTGTCGTCGATAGTATCGAGAGCTATTGCAGGCTGCAGCGCGACAAAGACAGGATGCAGAGCTAGGCTGAGAAATGGCAGATGGAGTTCAACCTGGATAAATGCGAAATAATGCATTTTGATGGTTGAACTCGAATGCTGATTATAGGATTAAAGACAGGATTCTTGATAGTGTGGAGGAACAGAGGAATCTGGGTGTGCAAGTACATAGATCCCTCAAAGTTGCCACCCAAGTGAATAGGGTTGTTAAGAAAGAATATGGTGTTTTGGCTTTCATTAACAGGGGGATCGAGTTTAAGAGCCGCAAGGTTTTGCTACAGCTCTACAAGTCCCTGGTGAGACCACACTTGGAATATTGTGTCCAGTTCTGGTCGCCCTATTAAAGGAAAGATGTAGAGGCTTTGGAGAGGGTGCAAAGGAGGTTTACCAGGATGCTGCCTGGACTGGAGGGCTTGTCTTACGAAGAGAGGTTGACTGAGCTCGGACTTTTCTCTCTGGAGAGAAGGAGGAAGAGAGGAGACCTGATCGAGGAATACAAGGTAATGAGAGGCATGGATAGAGTCAATAGCCATAAACTTTTCCCCAGGGCAGGATTGACTGGTACAAGGGTGAGCAAAAAGGTATAGAGGAGACATGAGAGCAAGGTTCTTTACACAGAGAGTTGTGAATGCATGGAATGTGTTGCCAGCGGTGGTGGTGGAAGCAGAGTCACTGGGGACATTTAAGCGGCTGCTGGACATGTACAATAGAGGGTTGCGTAGGTTAGGTTATTTTATTTAGATTAAGAATAATCCTCGGCACAACATCATGGATCGAAAGACCTATTCTGTGCTGTACTTTTCTATGTTCCATGTCCAAGATAAATGATCTCTCGTTTAAGATAGATGAGGAGGAATTTTGTCTTTTAGAGAGTGTCAGTGAAGGTTCAGGTTTGAGGGTCTGAGGGGTTTGGCTTAAATGGGGGCGATGGCCTGGAGGGGTTGTTCCAATGGACAGAGGCAACTCCTAAAGAATGTATCCTTTGCCTGAAACCTGCCTACTGTGGGCCTTCTCCTAGGGACGAGTGACCAGGTTGGACTAATGAGCTCCGTGAGGGCATCTACAGAGCTCTGCACACTGACACCACCATCACTGAGAAAAGGTGAGACAGGTCTGGGCAAGACTCAAAGGCAGGCCCGGACCACATGCTGTATTTTACAGCCAGCCCTCCACCACCTATAACCAGAGCATGAGTTAAACTTATGATCATGTGTGTGTGTGTATGTCTGTGTGTGTGTGTGTATGTCTGTGTGTCTGTGTGCGTGTGTGTGAGAGAGAATGTATGTGTTTGTCTGTATGTGTGTTTCCATGTGTGTATATGTGTATGTATTGTATGTCTGGTGTGAGAGAAAGTATGTGTGAGTTTGTGTGTCTGTGTGAGCGTGAGTGCCTGTGTGCGTGTGTGTGTGTGTCTGCGTGTGTGTGCGTGAGAGTGAATGTGTATGTGCGTGTGAGAGAGAGTGTGTAAGTGTATGTGTGTGAGAGAGTGTGTGATTGTGTGTGTGCATGTATGTGCGTGTGTATATGTGTATGTATTGTATGTGTGTTTGAGAGAGAGAAAATACATGTGAGTGTGTATGTGAGCATGTGTGTTGGTGTGAGTGCGTGTATGTGAGTATGTGTGTTCATGTGCGTGTGTGTGTGCACGCGCGCGCGTGTGTGAGATAAAGAGTGTGTGTGTGTGTGGGAGAGAGAGAGTGTTTGTGTGAGAGTGCGAGTGACTTGGTGGGGAACTTGCAGGGGGTGGTGTTCACATGTATCTGCTGCCCTCATCCGTCGAGATGGAAGGAGTCGTGGGCTTGGAATCTTTGGTGAATTTCTGTATCTGCTGCTACTGAGTGTCGGTGGGGGAGGGAGTGGATGTTTGTGGATGTGGTGCCAATCAAGCGGGTGCTGCTTTGTCCTGGATGATGTCAGGATTCTTGAGTGTTGTTGGAGCTGCCCCCATCCAGGCAAGTGGGGAGTATTCCATCACACTCCTGACTTGTGCCTTGGAGATGGTGGACAGACTTTGGGGAGTTGGGAGGAGTGTTACTCACTGCAGGATTCCTAGCCTCTGGCCTGCTCTTGTAGCCACTGTTTCTGTGGTGAGGCCAGCTCAGTTTCTGGTCTGTGGTAACCCCAAGATGTTGATAGTAGGGAATTCAGTGATCGTTACATCATTGACTGTCAAGGGGAGGGCGGGTGGGTGTGGCTACCATCTAATGAGGCCTACTCTGATGGATATTGGGAGGGCTCTGGTCAGGGAGCAATGAACATCACAAAGATCGCAGCAGAAATGAAAGGAAAGAGCGATTCAACAAAAACTTACATTTGTACGATATCTTTAACAAAATAAAATATTCCAAGGAAATGTGCAGAGACATTTATTCAAAAGGAGATGGAGGATGATTAGTACCATAAAAGAGAACATGGAGAAATCTAAAAATGCTTAAGGAGAGAATTTCTGATCATTGCAATGTAGGGGAAGTGATTATCTACTTGCAGCTCTGCAGGACATTGGTACAGGACTTTCGGAGTATTACATTCTGAAAAGATTTACAAGGATGTTGCCAGGGTTGGAGGGTTTGAGCTATAGGGAGAGGCTGAGTAGGCTGGGGCTGTTTTCCCTGGAGTGTCGGAGGCTGAGGGGTGACCTTATAGAAGTTTATAAAATCATGAGGGGCATGGATAGGATACATAGACAAACCTTTTTCCCTGGGGTGAGTGAGTCCAGAACTAGAGGGCATAGGTTTAAGGTGAGAGGGGAAAGATATAAAAGAGACCTAAGGGGCAACATTTGGATGGGTATATGAATAGGAAGGGTTTGGAGGGATATGGGCCAAGTGCTGGCAAATGGAACTAGACTAATTTAGGATATCTGGTCAGCATGGACGAGTTAGACCGTAGGGTCTGTTTCTGAGCTTCCATCTCTCTGACTCTATAAAAGAAATATTGGCCAGGACACTGGGTGGAGTCCACCCATTCTTAAACATTGCTAAAAGGCGATGTGACATGGAAGCTTTACATCAGGTACTCAAAGACAAGAAAACTAACTTTATCAAGGGCACAATAACTTATACAGTGTGCCCTTCCTGACATTGGACATTTCTCATCCGGGCGGTTGACGTCCCAGATGAATGGTTCACATGGAAGACCCTGCCACACACTGTACTTGAGTGTCTATATTAATGTTAGCCACGATGCGGGGGAGCCAGTGTGGGACTGGGGTGGACAAAGTTAAAACTCACCCAACACCAGGTTATAGTCCAACAGGTTTATTTGGAAGCACTAGCTTTCGGAGCGCTGCTCCTTCATCAGATGGTCCTCAGGTCACAATTACCTGATGAAGGAGCAGCGCTCTGAAAGCTAGTGCTTCCAAATAAACCTGTTGGACTATAACCTGGTGTTGGGTGAGTTTTAACTTTATGAATGTTAGGCAGACTGGGCAGTGAGATTTGAACCCATAATCACTGATGGGAGGACTCAGTAGTGCTATCCAATGAACCACAGCGCTCATTGTACATGCTGGAGAAACTCAGCAGGTCTGACAGCATCTGTGGCGAGAGAAACAGAGATAACTTTTCGTGTCTAGTATGACCCTTCTTGATAATGGCTCAGTCCTGAAGAAGGGGATTTAATTCGCCGGTGTTACCATGGGCCTGGGGCAGAGGGAGGGAAGCTGATGTGGTGATGGACAAGATGTTTACCATCAGTATCTAATTCGAATGCATGCAGTCGTTAATGTGTGCAGTGATATTCTGTGAGCGTGACGTTTATCCCATCATTACCCAACTGCATCTAATGCAAGGCACTGGCCTTTACTACTTGAAGCTGTGTCATTAATGGACTGGACACTTTCAAAATAAGAGGGAATTCGGTCGGTTAACCCTTTGAGGAAGAGCTTGGTGAAGGTTTGATTTGATTCATTATTGTTATATGTGACCTGGGTACAGTTTTGTTTTGTGTGCAGTGCACACAGATACCACTAGGGAAGCTGCTGCAGAGGTTTGTGATGCTTAGCTTCCCTACAGTACAGGGGCAGGCCATTCAGCCCATCGAGTCTGCACCGACCCTCCAAAGGACATCCCACTTACACTCAATCCCTGTAGCAACCACAGCTAACCCACCCTAACCTGCTCATCCATGGGAACTATGGGCAATTTCCCATGGCCAATCCACACTAACCTGCACATCCCTGAACACTATGGACAATTTCCCATGGCCAATCCACTCTGAGCTGCACAACATAGGTAATTCAACATGGCCGATCCACCTTAACCTTCGCATCTTTAGACTGTGGGAGGTAACCCACGCAGACACAGGGAGAATGTGCAAATTCCACACAGACAGTTGCCCGAGGTTGGAATTGAACCCGGACCCCTGACACTGTGAGGCAGCAGTGCTAACCACTGAGCCACCGTGCATTCACTGTCGGTAGGTGCAGGAAACCCAGCAGGCACAGGAAGATCCCACAAACTGCAGCGACCAGACAATTGATTGAGCAACAAGCATGCCCAGGACAAACTGAACCCCACCACCCCCCACCGACCCCCAACTCCGTCCAGAGACACGGTTTACTGTGGCTCCTCTGAAAGGTGACATCCCTCAGAACGACAATGCAATCTGGAGACTAAATCTGCAGTCCTCACTTTTGCCTAGATTAAATCAGAGCTGAGCAAACAGGGTCTTTCTCATTGGAGTGAAGAAGGGTGAGAGGTGACTTGATAGAGGTTTACCAGACAATGAGAGGCACAGACAGAGTGGATAGACAGAGAATTTTTTCCCTGTGTGGAAATAACTATCATGAGGGAGCATAATTTTAAGGTAATTGGAGGAAGGTTTTGGAATGATGTCAGAGGTTGGTTCTTCACTCGGACAGTGGCAGGTGTGTGGAATGCACTGCCAGCAGTGGTAGTGGTCGAGTCAGACACATTAGGAACATATAAGTGACTCTTGTATAGGCTCATGGAAGATAGTAATGTTACGACATAGGGTTAAACCCCACTTCCTGCTCATTTAAACCTGTCACACAGAAAAGATTTATCTCGGGCAGTAATCTGTGAAAATTCAAGAGGCCAAGAACTATTTAAAGTAGAAATTAACAGCTTTATTTCTTAAAGTATAACAGAGAATAATTAACTAACAACTATTTACAACTCCTTCCCATAACCTATCTTTTACTTTCCCTTATAAAATACTGGCCCAATAAAACCCCTAATTAAAATTTACCAAAATTCAAATTTCAAAACCAGCCAGCTGTCCAATCTTCTCTTGGTATCTTCCGCTGTCGATTTGCTCCTTCTTAGGGATTTCTGTCTCACAGATCTCAGATCGATAAAGGGACCTGTAAGAGAGTTATTGTTCAGGCAGTCTGTACATGCTGGTGGTGTGACAGTTCTCCTCCCAACTGTTCAATTTTCCCCGGTCTTATATCCCCAAAGCATCGGATTGTGTCATTGGCTTATAAGATTGTCAATATACTCAATTCAAACATGATTGAAGTTTGGTATTTTTGGGGGGTATAATTTAAACTGATTGGCCGAATTTGAATTTGTTTTTCTCTCCAGGCAACCAGCTACACTAACTGGGCCACATGCTACATTGTATCTTGTTGAGAACACTTGGTGCTGTCAGGTAGTTCTGCTAGCTTTTAACTCTCTTAAAGGTACAGTACACTTCTATTCCTTCATAGCAGTAAAATGAAGGGTACTAGGTTGGTTTGATCTTAGACTAGGATAAATGGTCAGCATAATATCAAGGGGCGAAGGGCCTGTGCTTTGCTGTACTGTACTATGTTGTATGTTGAAATGCTTTGCATCAGTACAAGAGAGCACGAGAAGACACTAATCACCATCCAGGACAAAGCAGCCTACATCCCAGACATCACTCCCTCCCCCACCGACACTCAGTAACAGCAGTGTGGACTATCTACAAGATGCACTGCAGAAATTCACCAACGATCCTCACACAGCACCTTCCAAACCCACGACCAAGGGGCCGAGGGTATGAAAGATTATCGGGGATATGCAGGAATGTAGCGGTTAAAATCAGATCATCCGCGATTGTACTGAATGGGGGAACAGGTTTGGAAAGGGCCGAATGGCCTGCTCTTGCTCCTGGTTCACGTTCTTGTGCGTCGGCCTGGTTTGGATTTGGCTGTCAACATGTTTCCGTCTCGAAGGTCGAGGGACCATCCCCGACTGTGCAGGCCGCTCCCTCAGGCCTGGGTCAGAGCTGACTACAAAGCGGGCAATGCCAGCCAATGACTCTCCAATGTTGTTGAACAAACTCAAGGTCCTAACGGTTCCAACTGCAGTGGGGGTGAGGGGGTGGGGGGGAGGGTGAGTTATTTATTCTTGTTGATGCGGTCTCTGTTCTTGTTGATCCTATCAGGGCCCGTTCCAACACTCCCAGTCACTGTCACAGAGGCCTGACAATGGCATAGAATCCCTATAGACTGGAAACAGGCCCTTCGGCCCAACAAGTCCACACCAACCCCTCCAAAGAGTAACTCTATATTTACCCCTGACTAATGCATCTAACACTATGGGCAATTTCCCATGGCCCATCCCCCCTAACCTGCACATCTTTGGACTGTGGGAGGAAACCGGAGCACCCGGAGGAAACTCCACACAGTCAGTCGCCCGAGGCTGGAATCGAACCCGGGTCCCTGGTGCTTTGATGCAGCAGTGCTAACCACTGAGCTACTGGCTGCCTCGCTCAGTGTTGATTGGTCTCCATGTTGGCATGGCGACGGTGGCCTAGAGATGGTGCCAGTCTTCCTGTCAGGGTGAGAGCTCTCCAACCCGAGACACACCATGACTATGACAACGCAAGGCCAGCTGGCATGTCAACTTGGCATGAGTCCCCACCCTCACCCTCTCCGCGGCTGCCATTTCCATCTCCAACTCTGTGACATAATTATAGTCTGCAAGGAGCATCACCCACAGAGATAATAACTACGGCCATGACAATGGGGGGACAGCAAACCTCCCGCCCTCCGCACCCCTCCCCCAACATCACTTTCTTATTGATCAGAGAGCAGACCAGGCTAAACTCAAAGCAACAACAACTCGCATTTGCCTGCTACCCACTGCACAGAAAGACCCTGGTAAAGCTGTTCAGTGGAACTTCACCTGAAAGGAGATCCTCCAGGAGCCAGTACACACACGGTAGGCCGAATGGCCACCTGCTGTACAGTAAAATACAACGATTCTGTGATATATTGCAACAATGGGTGGGGCTAGGGTAAATGGTTCACAAATAATGAGAGATACTTTGGGAAAGCAAAAAATTATACTAATGAGCATCCCCAAGAGCAGAAAATAAAGTTCACATTGCAAAGTAAAAAGTTGATTTTGATAGGTCAGTATGTGTGTGTGTGTGTTGAGTGACTGTATGTGTGTGTGTGCCTGTTGTGTGCCGGTATGTGTCTGTGTGTGTTGTGTGTCTGTGTGTGTGTGTTGTGTGTCTGTATGTGCCTGTGTGTGTTGTGTGTCTGTGTGTGTTGTGTGTCTGTGTGTGTGTCTATATGTGTGTGTGAGATTGTATGTCGGTATGTGTCTGTGTGTGTGCCTGTCTGTTCATCTCTGTATGTGCGTTTGTGTGTCTATTTGTGTGTTTCTGTTTGTCTGTGTGTGTGCCTGTCTGTCTGTCTGTGTATTTGTTTGTCCTTGTGTGTGTTGGTGTGTGTGTGTGTGTGTCTGCCTGTGTGAGTGTGTTTTGCGTGCCAGTGTCTGTGCATGTGATTATCTGGCTCTGTGTGTGTGTGTGTGTGTGTGTGTCTGTATGTGTGTGTTTGTGTATCTGTGTGTTTGTGTTTGTATGCGTGTTTGTATGTGTATATTTGAATGTGTCTGTGTGTTTGTTTGCATGTGTGTGTGTTTGTGTGTGTCTGTGTGGATGTTTGTTTCTGTGTGTGTTGGTGGGTGTGTGCCTGTGTGTGTGTGTGCTGTGTCTGGTCTGTGTGTGTGACTGTTTGTCTGTATATTTGTGTGTGTGCCTGTGTGTATATGAGTGGGTTAGGATCCCCAGAGCAGCATGAACAGTGAGCCCTTGGAGGGCTGTGAGCCTGGAACAGGGTGAGCAGTGAGCTCTTGGAGGGCTGTGAGCCTGGAACAGGGTGAGCAGTGAGCCCTGGAGGGCTGTGAGCCTGGAACAGTGTGAGCAGTGAGCCCTTGGAGGGCTGTGAGCCTGGAACAGTGTGAGCAGCGAGCCCTTGGAGGGCTGTGAGCCTGGAACAGTGTGAGCAGTCAGCCCTGAAGGGCTGTGAGCCTGGAACAGGGTGAGCAGTGAGCCCCTGAAGGGCTGTGAGCCTGGAACAGGGTGAGCAGTGAGCCCCTGAAGGGCTGTGAGCCTGGAACAGGGTGAGCAATGAGCCCCTGGAGGGCTGTGAGCCTGGAACAGGGTGAGCAGTGAGCCCTGGAGGGCTGTGAGCCTGGAACAGGGTGAGCAGTGAGCCCCTGGAGGGCTGTGAGCCTGGAACAGGGTGAGCAGTGAGCCCAGGTACAGCACATGGGCTGTGAGCCTGGAACAGTGTGAGCAGTGAGCCCCGGGAGGGATGTGAGCCTGGAACAGGGTGAGCAGTGAGCCCTGGTACAGCACATGGGCTGTGAGCCTGGAACAGGGTGAACAGTCAGCCCTGGAGGGCTGTGAGCCTGGAACAGTGTGAGCAGTGAGCCCTGGTACAGCACATGGGCTGTGAGCCTGGAACAGGGTGAGCAGTGAGCTCTTGGAGGGCTGTGAGCCTGGAACAGGGTGAGCAGTGAGTCCCTGGAGGGCTGTGAGCCTGGAACAGGGTGAGCAGTGAGCCCTTGGAGGGCTGTGAGCCTGGAACAGTGTGAGCAGTGAGCCCTTGGAAGGCTGTGAGCCTGGAACAGTGTGAGCAGTGAGCCCTTGGAGCGCTGTGAGCCTGGAACAGCGTGAACAGTGAGCCCTTGGAGCGCTGTGAGCCTGGAACAGGGTGAGCAGTGAGCCCTTGGAGGGCTGTGAGCCTGGAACAGTGTGAGCAGTGAGCCCTGGTATAGCACATGGACTGTGAGCCTGGAACAGCATGAGCAGTGAGCCCTGGAGGGCTGTGAGCCTGGAACAGTGTGAGCAGTGAGCCCTTGGAGGGCTGTGAGCCTGGAACAGTGTGAGCAGTGAGCCCTTGGAGCGCTGTGAGCCTGGAACAGCATTAACAGTGAGCCCTGGAGGGCTGTGTGCCAGGAACAGCGTGAACAGTCAGCCCAGGTACAGCACATGGGCTGTGAGCCCAACAGCAGCACGGGGAAGCAGCCCCTGAGCATCGCACAGGCAGCGGGTCCCAGGTAGCCACCAGCATGGTGGAGGCAGGATTGGAACTTCTCTCGGAGCAGCTGAGAGCCGGTACAGAGTGGACTGGGGCTTGGAGCAGAGGGGGGGCTACGGCTATTGGACTGGGGTCTGCTGCAGGCGGTTAGACCACATGCAGAGGCCCTGCACTGAGCTGCTACACTGTAATATCTATTTGAAATTTCCTACCTTACTGTATTGTCAACCCTTTAATGATGTCCTATTTTTAACTTATTTTTCAACTCTGTAAAGTAATGCAATTACTTTTATTCCACTGCTGTATCCAAGAGCTATATCTAGGCACTTGTACCTAAGATGTCACCGGAAGAGGCGGACATTGTAAAAGCTTTTCACTCTACACCGATAATGGTGTAAATGTGACAATAAAAGGAAATTCTGTTGTATGTATTGTGTATATGAGTGTGCGTGTGTAAGAGTGTGTGAGTGTGTCTGTGTGTGGGTGTGGGTGTTTGTGAGTGTGGGTGTATGTGCGTGTGGGTGTGTGTCTGTGTTTTTGTGTGTGTGTTTCTCTGTGTGTGTGCGTGCTGTGTGTTGTCTGTGTGTGTGTGTTTTAGTGTCTCTGTATTTGTGTGTTTGTTTGTGTGTGTTGGTGTGGGTTTGTGTGTGTTGGTGTGGGTTTGTGTGTGTTGGTGTGGGTTTGTGTGTGTTGGTGTGGGTGTATGTGCGTGTGGGTGCATGTGAGTGTGGGTATATGTGTGTTGGATCTGTGTGTGTGGGTTTGTGTGTGTGGGCATGGGTTTGTGTGTGGGTGCGGGTATATGTGCGTGTGGGCGTCTGTGTGTGTTGGTGTGGGTCTGTGTGTGGGTGTGGGTGTATGTGAGTGTGGGTGTATGTGGGTGTGGGTCTGTGTGTGTGGGTTTGTGTGTGTGGGTGTGGGTTTGTGTGTGGGTGCGGGTGTATGTGCGTGTGGGTGTATGTGCATGTGGGCGTATGTGCATGTGGGCGTATGCGTGTGTTGGTGTGGGTCTGTGTGTGTTGGTGTGGGTCTGTGTGTGTTGGTGTGGGTGTATGTGTGTGTTGGTGTGGGTCTGTGTGTGTTGGTGTGGGTCTGTGTGTGTTGGTGTGGGTCTGTGTGTGGGTGTGGGTGTATGTGTGTGTTGGTGTGGGTCTGTGTGTGGGTGTGGGTGTATGTGTGTGTTGGTGTGGGTTTGTGTGTTGGTGTGGGTCTGTGTGTGGGTGTGGGTGTATGTGTGTGTTGGTGTGGGTCTGTGTGTGGGTGTGGGTGTATGTGTGTGTTGGTGTGGGTTTGTGTGTTGGTGTGGGTCTGTGTGTGGGTGTGGGTGTATGTGTGTGTGGAGATGTGGGTTTGTGGGTGTGGGTTTTTGTGTGAGTGTGGGTGTATGTGAGTGTGGGTGTGGGTGTGTATGTGAGTGTGGGTGTATGTGAGTGTGGGTGTGTATGTGAATGTGGGTGTATGTGAGTGTGGGTGTGTATGTGAATGTGGGTGTGGGTGTGGGTCTGTGTGTGTTGGTATGGGTCTGTGTGTGGGTGTGGGTCTGTGTGTGTTGGTGTGTGTTTGTGTGTGAGTGTGGGTGTGTATGTGAGTGTGGGTGTATGTGAGTGTGGGTGTGTATGTGAATGTGGGTGTGGGTGTGGGTCTGTGTGTGTTGGTATGGGTCTGTGTGTGGGTGTGGGTCTGTGTGTGTTGGTGTGTGTTTGTGTGTGAGTGTGGGTGTGTATGTGAGTGTGGGTGTATGTGAGTGTGGGTGTGTATGTGAATGTTGGTGTGGGTGTGGGTCTGTGTGTGTTGGTGTGGGTCTGTGTGTGGGTGTGGGTCTGTGTGTGTTGGTGTGTGTTTGTGTGTGAGTGTGGGTGTGTATGTGAGTGTGGGTGTATGTGAGTGTGGGTGTGTATGTGAATGTTGGTGTGGGTGTGGGTCTGTGTGTGTTGGTGTGGGTCTGTGTGTGGGTGTGGGTCTGTGTGTGTTGGTGTGTGTTTGTGTGTGAGTGTGGGTGTGTATGTGAGTGTGGGTGTATGTGGGTGTGGGTCTGTGTGTGTTGGTGTGGGTTTGTATGTGAGTGTGGGTGTGTATGTGAGTGTGGGTGTATGTGGGTGTGGGTCTGTGTGTGTTGGTGTGGGTTTGTATGTGAGTGTGGGTGTATGTGACATATACCCACACTCACATACACCCACACTCACACACAAACACACACCAACACACACAGACCCACACCCACACACACAGACCCACACCAACACACACAGACCCACACCCACACACACATACACCCACACTCACGTACACCCACACTCACATACACACCCACACTCACATACACCCACACTCACATACAAACCCACACACACATACACCCACACTCACATACACACCCACATGTGTATGTGAGTGTGGGTGTGTATGTGAGTGTGGGTGTATGTGTGTGTGGGTGTATGTGAGTGTGGGTGTGAATGTGAGTGTGGGTGTATATGTGTGTGGGTGTATGTGAGTGTGGGTGTGTATGTGAGTGTGGGTGTGTATGTGTGTGGGTGTGGGTCTGTGTGTGGAGGTTATTCTGCGTGTGTTTATGTTTGTTTGTGTGTTTATGTCTGTGTGTGTATGTGTGTGTCAGTCTGTGTGTGTGTCTGTCTGTGTCTGTCTGTCTGCCTGTCTGTCTGTGTCTGTGTATGTGTGTGCATGCCTGTGTGTGTTTGTGAGTCGGTGTGGGGGGTGTGAGTGTGTGTCCGCGTGTGTATGAGTGTCTGTGTGTGTGCGTGAGTGTGTGTCTGGGTTTGTGTGTATGAGTGTGTGCATGCGTGTGTGTCTGTATGTGTCTGGTTGTGTGTGTATGATTGTGTGTGTGTGAATGTGTGTGTGGGTGTGTGTGCATGAGTGTGCGCATGTGTGAATGTGTGTCTGGGTGTGTGTGTATAAATGTGTGGGTGAGTGTGTGTCTGGGTGTGTGCGTGTTTGTGTGTGAGAGAGAGTGTCTGGGTGTGTGTATGAGTGTGCGTGAGTGTCTGTCTGGGTGTGTGTGTATGAGTGTGTGTGAGTGTATGGGTGTGTCTTGGTGTGTGTGTGTCTGGATGTGTGTGTATGGGTGTGTCTTGGTGTGTGTGTCCTGGTGAGAGTGTGTCTGTGTGTGTGTGTGAGTGTGCATCTGGGTGTGTGTGTCCTGATGAGAGTGTGTCTGGGTGTTTGTGGGTATGTTGTGATGAGTGTGCATCTGGGTGTGTGTTGGTGAGTGTGTGCCCTGGTGTGTGTGTGTGTGTGTGTGTCTTGGTGAGTGTGTGCCTGGGTGTGTGTGTGGGGGTGTTGTGCTGAGAGATGGTTTGAGCAGTAAAAAAGCTGGTGAACCCAGGTTGCACTCAATGGGCTCAGTGGCCTCCCTTTCCTCTGGTGTTAAAATCTGGAAAACCTGACACAGGTTTGTAAAGACTGTTCGAGAGTGAAGATAACATACTGGGGCTCATTCTGAGACCAAAGCAACACAAAAGCAAAGAAATAGCAAGAAATGTTCATGGGGTATGAGATTGTGGTGTTCTAGCATCCACCATAGAGATTGTCAGAGTGAGAGATAGAGAGAGGTGACGGAAAGAGAGACGGAGAGCGGCGGGGGAAAGAGAGAGACAGGAAGAAAAAGAGAATGGGAGGGAGAGAGAGGGGAAAGAGCGATGGAGGGGGACAGAGAGATAGAGGGATAGATATAGAGAGAGAATATCTGTACTGGAAAAACAAAGACACAGTTGTCAAAAGCTGAGCCATTTCGGTCTGAAATGAGGAGGGATAGACCAGATATCCTAAATTAATCTAGTCCCATTTGCCAGCACTTGGCCCATATCCCTCCGAACCCAGATGCCTTTTAAATGTTGCAATTGTACCAGCCTTCACCACATCCTCTGGCAGCTCATTCCATACACGTAACACCCTCTGCATGAAACAGTTGCCCCTTAGGTCTCTTTTATATCTTTCCCCTCTCACCCTAAACCTATGCCCTCTAGTTCTGGACTCCCCCTACCCCAGGGAAAAGACTGTCTGTTTCCCCTAACCATGGCCCTCATGATTTTACAGGCCTCCGTAAGGTCACCCCTCAGCCTCCAACAATCGAGGAAAACCAGTTCCTGCTTCTTCAGCCTCTCCCTATAGCTCAAATCCTCCAACCCTGGCAACATCCTTGTAAATCTTTCCTGAACACTTCCAAGTTTCACAATATCCTTCCTATAGCAGGGAGACCAGAATTGCACACAATATTCCAACAGTGGCCTAACCAATGTCCTGTACAGCTGCAACATGACCTCCCAGCTCCTGTACTCAATACTCTGACCAAAAAAGGAAAGCACAACAAACACCTTCTTCACTAGCCTGTTAGTGAGTTTTGAGAAGATTTGTAGCTCCAGTTGAGGTTCTGGATGTAAGTTTGCTCGCTGAGCTGGAAGGTGCATTTTCAGATGTTTCGTCACCATGCCAGATAACATCGGTGAAGCGCTGGTGTTAATGACCCGCTTTCTAGTTATCTGTCTTGGTCTGTTAAGGTGGGTGCTATCATTTCCGGTTCTTTTTCTCAGAGGTTGGTCAATGGGGTCCAAATCGATGTGATTGTTATTGGAGTTCTGGTTTGAATGCCAGGCCTCGAGGAATTCTCGTGCATGTCTCTGTTTGGCTTGTCCTAGGATGGATATGTTGTCCCAGTCAAAGTGGTGTCCTTCCTCATCTGTATGTGAGGGTACTAGTGAGAGAGGGTCATGTCTTTTTGTGGCTGGTTGATGTTCATGTATTCTGGTGGCTAGTTTTCTGCCTGTTTGTCCAATGTAGTGTTTGTTACAGTCCTTGCACAGTATTTTGTAAATGACATTAGTTTTGCTGGTTATTTCATACAGGTCTTTTAGTTCCATTAGTTGCTGTTTTAGTGTGTAGGTGGTTTTGTGGGCTACCATGATGCCAAGGGGTCTGAGTAGTCTGGCAGTTATTTCCAAGCTGACTTTGATGTAGGGGAGAGTGGCTAGGGTTTCTGGACGTGTTTGTGTCTGCATGTTTGGGTTTGTTGCTGAGAGATCGGCAGACTGTGTTCGTTGGGTATCTGTTCTTATTGAATACGCTCTATAGGTATTTTCCTTCTGTCTTTCGTAGTTCCTGGGTGTGTTGTGGCCCGTTGAAATAAATATACTGACTGTGAGACATGCCCATGGGGGAGGCAAGCACCAGGGCGATTAGGGATGGGCAATAAAGCACAGCACCTGATGCTCAAAACGCAAGAGTGAGTTACAAACGAGAGGCTAGAATGTGATATTATGACAATCCAATCAATGAAGGGCCTGGGAAACGGAATTTCCCTGACAATAGTGTCCCAAGATGTGAAGGAGACTGTCACCCCTTCCTGATTCAATGAGCAATTAGTGAGTGGTGTCTTACGTTGCTGTAATCAAGTTACATGCTGCCCTTTAGTGGTCAGAGCCATCTCTCCTTCACACGGGCCCTTATCAAGCTCTTCATCGAATGACGTACTTCAGTTACATTTCCTCAGGATGAGGCCAGTTAGAATACCTGACACCATCATTGGCAAGGAGCATCACCAGTAATGGGGCATAATTGGCCATTAATCAGGCAGCTCTTGGTGCTAATTGATCTGGTCAAAACCTTTCCCTCTGTACACAAACAAAACGATCCGTCGCAAATCACAGTTCAGAACGCGATCCTTCCTGTTTATTTTTAATTATTTAATCAATTAATTCTAATTGGAATATTTCAGTGCTGCTGTGGGTGTCACATTGTTGGAATGATCTGGACGTGTTGGAGAGAGAGTGTAGAAGTGGCTTACAGGAATGGGTCCAGGGGTGGGAAATGTCCGATATGAAGGATGTATCGCAGAGGTTCATTGTTATTTCCAAGTGGAGTTGCGGATAGACTGGGTAGTGAAGCAGTCAAGGTTAGAGTGGTGCTGGGAAATCACAGCAAGTCAGGCAGCGTCCGAGGAGCAGGACAATCGATGTTTCAGGCAAAAGCCCTTCACCAGGGTAGTGACGCAGGCTCTGAGGAAAGGTCACCAGACCTGAAACCTTAACTTTGATTTCTCTTCACAGATGCTGCAAGACCTGCTGAGCTTTTCCAGCAACATCTGTTGTTGTTGGTAGTGAAGAAGGCATTTGGTTGACCTGTCTTTATTGGTCAATCCATTGGATTAGGAGGTCATGTTGTGGCTGTACAGGACATTAGCTAGGCCACTTTTGGAATACTGCATTCCATTCTAGTCTCCATCCTATAGGAAAGCTTTCAGGAAAGGGTTCAGGAAAGATTCATGAGGATGTTGCCAGGTTTGGGCGAAAGTGAGGACTGCTGATGCTGAAGATCAGAGTTGAGAGTGTGGTGCTGGAAAAGCACAGCAGGTCAGGCAGCATCCAAGGAGCAGGAGGATTAATGTTTCAGACATAAGTGTTCATTAAGATTGGAGTGTTTGAGCAAGAGGGAGAGGCTGAAAAGGCTGGGGCTGTTTTCCCTGGAGCTTCAGAGATTGAGGGTGACCTTTTTGAGGTTTATACATTCATGAGGGACGTGGATAGGATAAATAGACAAGGTCATTTTCCCAGGGTAGGGGTGCCCAAAACTAGAGGGCATAGAGTCATAGAGATACGCAGCACCGAAACAGACCCTTCGGTCCGACTCATCCATACCAACCAAATATCTGATATAAATCTAGTCCCATTTGCCAGCACTTGGCCCATATCCCTCCAAATCCTTTCTATTCATGTACCCATCCAGATGCCTTTTAAGGTGAGAGAGGAAAGATTTAAAAGGGATCTAAGTGGGGGCAACTTTTTCACACAGAGGGTGGTACGTGTATGGAATGAGCTGCCAGAGGAAGTGGTGGAGGCTGGTACAATTGCAACATTTAAAAGGCGTCTGGAATCCATCTTTTTCAGCTCCATTCGAGAAAGGTGGAGAGTCCGTTGAATATTGCATCTGGGAAACAATGCTCCTAATTCTGCAGCAATGATCCGGCTCTGTCAGCCTAATGTCTGGAAAATTACTGGCAATGGGGCTTACACCCGCAATCTTTTCACTCAAAGGTACACATACTGCATTTCAAGACTCAGAAAGCTTTAGTTTCAGTCAGCAGAACCAGGGAGAACTGGATCTTTATTTGGAAACCAAACACGTGCAGAGTTTGTGGGGGGGGGTGCGGGGAGAGCAGGGCACGAAGGAGATGGGTTTTTGAAAACTCAATCGCAGGATATGGGCGTCACTCATCATTTATTGCCCTTGAGAAGGTGGGGAGAGCTACCTTCTTCAACCAAAGATGTGGAGGTGTTTGTTTGGACTGGGGAGGACAAAGTTAAAAATCACACAACACCAGGTTATAGTCCAACAGCTCTATTTGGAAGCACGAGCTAGTTAGTGGGGCAGGATCATAGGGCAAGAATTTATGGTAAAAGATTAAAGTGTCATGCCACTGATGTGGTGTCAAGAGTGTGGTGCTGGAAAATCACTGCAGTTCAGGCAGCATCCGAGGAGCAGGACAATCGACTTTTCGGGCAAAAGCCCTTCATCTGGTCTGAGGCAGGGTGACTGCAGAGTGGAGAGATAAATGAGAGGGGGGTGGGGGTGGGGAGAAAGTAGCATAGAGTACAATAGGTGAATGGGGGTGGGGGTAAAGATGATAGGTCAGAGAGGAGGGTGGAATGGATAGGTGGGAAGGAAGATAGGCAGGTAGGACAGGTCATGGGGACAGTGCTGAGCTGGAAGGTTGGAACTGGGGTGAGGTGGGGGAGGGGTAATGAGGAAACTGGCGAAGTCCACATTGATGCCCTGGGGTTGAAGGGTCCCGAGGCAGAAGATAAGGGAGTGGCGGCTCCCAGTGTCATTCCTGATGAAGGGTTTATGCCCGAAATGTCGATTCCCCTGCTCCTCGGATGCTTCCTGACCTGCTGCACTTTTCCAGCATCACACTGTAGACTCTAATCTCCAGCATCTGCAGTCCTCACTTTCTCCTAACTGATATAATGTGTTTAACAAACCTAGATTACTGTTGAGTCTTTAATCAGTCGGAATGGGGATGTAAGTTCCAATTGATTACAGCGGTGATACAATGGTCCCACCTGCTGTGGGATGACCCACAATGCCCTGAGGGAGGGAATTCCAGGATTTTGACCCAGAGACAGTGAAGGAACGGCGATATATTTCCAAGTCAGGACGGTGAGTGGCTTGGAGGGGAACCTACAGGGGGTGGTGTTCCCATGTACCTGCTGCCCTTGGGGTGAATTTGAATAGCCCTTAAAAGCAGCCAACACTGTCATGACGGGCCAAAGAGCCAACGTCTGGGCTGTAAGACTGTAAGAAAAGTTCAGGCCCTGTCCACAGTGAAGCAAGCTTCCAGCCGTTGCCGTGGAGACGGCCCCCAGCTTTACAAAACAGAGCCCCTGCTCCCCAGACAACGGCGGCTGTTTCCAAAGGTTCTGAAGCTGAGCTGCCAAGCTGCAAGTTCTTTTGCTGCTGTGAGTCGTGTTGGAATGTCCCTCTCGTCGGAATGCCAGCTGCCAACCACAATTGTCCTTGTAATTCCTCACTCAACAAGAGCCAAAGGGTCAATCCACAAACTGCAGGTCTCCAGCTGACAGGCTGCTTAGAAAAAAATGAAAGGGACTACTACATTGTACCCCAGCAACTCCTTTCCCCTTCGAAAGGGTTAAAACAGGTCAGTGAGATGGATTAGAGAGTCACGCGGAGACATTTCCATCCTCTGCAGTACCTTTGCGGTGCAGTCTGTTTGCTTTGAAACACAGGAACGGGAGCAGGTTCACTGGTGTCCTTGAGGGATGGAAACTGCCATCCTTACCTGGTCTGGCCTACATGTGACTCCAGACCCACAGCAATGTGGTTCACTCTCAACTACTCTCTGAGAGTGACCCACTCAGTTGCATCAAGCATTACAAAGTCTCAACAAAGAGATGAAACCAGATCACCACCTACCAGCAACCCAGGCACTGGAAAGGACAACCGCAGAATCAGCCCTGCCAATCCTGCAGAGTCCTCCTCACTAACATCTGGGGGCTAGGGCCAACATTGGGAGAGCTGTCTGACAGACTGGTCAATCAACATCCTGACATAGTCATACTCACGGGATCATACCTTACAGACAATATCCCAGACACCACCCTCCCCATGCCTGGATATGTCCTGTCCCACCGGGAGGACAGACCCAGCAGAGTGGGCAGCACAGTGGGATACAGTCCGGAGGGAGTTACTCTGGGAGTCCTCAACATTGACTCCAGACCCCATGAAGTCTCATGGCTTCAGGTTAAACATGGGCAAGGAAGCCTCCTGCTGGTTCCCACGTACCGCCCTCCCTCAGCTGATGGATCAGTTTCTCCTCCATGTTGAACAACACTTGGAGGGAGCACTGAGGGTGGTAAGGACACAGAGTGTACTCTGGGTGGGGGGGTTTCACTGTCCACCACCAAGAGGGGCTGGGCAGCAGCATTACGGACCGAGCTGGTTGGGTCCTAAAGGACACAGTTGCTAGACTGGGTCTGCGGCAGGTGGGGAGGGAACCAACAAGAGGGAAAAACATACTCAACCTCATCCTTCCCAATCTGCCGGCTGCAGGTGTATCTGTCCATGGCAGTATCGGTAAGAGTGACCACCGCACAGTCCTAGTGGAGACAAAGTTCCACCTTCACACTGAGAATACCCTCCATCGTGTTGTGTGGCACTATCACCGTGCTAAATGGGTCAGACTTCAAACAGATCCAGTAACTCAAGCCTGGGCATCCATGAGGCGCTGTGGGCCATCAACAGCAGCAGAACTGTACTCCAGCACAATCTGTAACCTCATGGCCCGGCATATCCCCCACTCAACCATTACCATCACGCCAGGGAATCAACCCTGGTTCAATGGAGAGTGCAGGAGGGCATGCCAGGAGCAGCACCAGGCATCCCTGAAGATGAGGTGTCAACCTGGTGAAGCTACAAACCTGCCAAACAGCAGAAGCAGCAAGTGATAGACAGAGCTAATCGATCCCACCACCAACGGATCAGATCTAAGCTCTGCAGTCCTGCCACATCCAGTCGTGAATGGTGGTGGGCAATTAAACAACTCCCTGGAGGAGGAGGCTCCACAAATATCCCCCTCCTCAGTGATGGAAGGGCCCAGCACATCAGAGCAAAAGATAAGGCTGAAGCTTTCCCAGCAACCTTCAGTCAGAAGTGCTGAGGGGATGGTCCATCTCGGCCTCCCCCAGTGGTCCCCACCATCACAGATCCCAGTCTTCAGCCAATTCCATTCACTCCACCTGATATCAAGGAATGGTTGGAGACACTGGATACTGCAAAGGCTATGGGCCCTGACAACAGTCCAGCAATGGTACTGAAGGCTTGTGCTCCAGAACTTGCCGTTCCCCTAGCCAAGCTGTTCCAGTACAGTTACAACACTGGCACCTACCTGACAATGTGGAAAATGCCCAGATATGTCCTGTACATAAAAAAAGCAGGATAAACCCAACCCAGCCAATTACCGCCCCATCAGTCTACCCTCGATCATCAGTAAAGTGATGGAAGGTGTCACCAACGGAGCTATCAAGCAGCACCTGCTCAGCAATGACCTGCTCAGTGATGCCCAGTTTGGGTTCCACCAGGGTCACTCAGCTCCTGACCTCATTACAGCCTTGGGTCAAACATGGACAAAAGAGCTAAATTTCAGAGGGTGAGGGGAGAGGGACTGCCCTTGACATCAAGGCTGCATTCGACCGTGTGGCATCAAGGAGCCCTGGCAAAACTGGAATCAATGGGTATCGGGGGCAAGCTCTCCACTGGTTGGGGTCATACCTGGTACACAGGAAGATGGTCGAGGTTGTTGGAGGTCAGTCATCTCAGCTCCAGGACATCTCTGCAGGAGTCCCTCAGGGGAGTGTCCTAGACCCCAACCATCTTCAGCTGCTTCATCAATGACCTTCCCTCCATCATAAAGTCAGTGCGATGCAGTGAGAGTTAATTTAAGATTTGCTCCAAAGCTCTAATCAAAGAAATATCCTCTCTTCCTGTTCAAGACATTGTGAAATTAAACGCTGTATGACAGTAAATTGTGCTTGTGGGATCTTGCTGTGTGCAAGTGGTGGCAGAATTTTCTACATTCGAACAGCAACCCATTTGAAATATGATTTTGTTCGGGGAAGCTACATAAATAACAATGCAGCCCGAGCAGTAGAATTTCTGGGAGCAAACGATGTGCATAGACATGCGAGAAGATGCTGAAAATATTCACAAGAATTGCTCCAGGGATGAGGGACGCGTGTTACACAGGGAGATGGAGAAGTCTGCACTGTTCTCCTTGGAGAGGAGGAGGTCAAGAGGAATTTGAGTTCAACATGTTCCAAATCATGATGGTATGAGGCAGAGAGAGAAAGAGAGAGAGATAGAGAGAGTGAGAGAGAGAGAGAGAGAGAGTGAGTGAGTGAGAGAGAGAGACAGAGAGAGAGACAGAGAGACACAGAGAGAGAGTGAGAGAGACAGAGAGAGAGTGAGTGAGAGAAAGAGAGAGAGTGAGTGAGAGAGACAGAGAGAGACAGAGAGAGAGTGAGAGAGAGAAAGTGAAAGAGAGAGAGAGTGAGGGAGAGAACAAGACTGAGTGAGTGAGAGAGAGTGTGAGACTGAGAGCGTGCGAGACAGAGACAGTGAGAGAGAGTGAAAGAGAGCATGAGTGAGTGAGAGAGAGTGAAAGGGTGAGTGAGAGAGAGAGAGTGAGTGAGTGAGAAAGAGAGTCAGTGAGAGAGACAGAGTGAGAGAGAGAGTGAGTGAGTGAGAGAGACAGAGTGAGAGAGACAGAGAGAGAGAGAGCAAGAGAGAGAGAGAGAGAAAGAGTGAGTGAGAGAGAGTGAGTGAGTGAGAGAGTGAGTGAGAGAGAGAGCAAGAGAGAGAGACAGAGAGAGAGTGAGAGAGAGCAAGAGAGAGAGAGACAGAGAGAGAAAGAGTGAGTGAGAGAGAGAAAGAGTGAGTGAGAGTGAGAGAGAGTGAGAGAGAGTGAGAGAGAGGAGAGACAGAGACAGAGAGGGAGTGAGAGAGAGTGAGTGAGTGAGAAAGAGAGAGAGAGATAGAGAGAGAGTGAGTGAGAGAGAGTGAGAGAGAGAGACTGAGAGAGTGAGTGAATGAGAGAGTGAGTGAGTGAGAGGGAGTGGGAGAGAGAGAGAGTATGAATAAGTGAAAGAGAGAGAGTGAGTGAGTGAGCGAGAGAGAGAGAATAAGAGAGAGAAAGAGAGAGAGTGAGACTGTTCCCATTGGTGGGTGGATCAAGAACCAATGGCTGCTAGTTTAAGGTGATTGATAGCACAGAGGACACTCGCCTAGGTTGCTCGACCAAGTGGGGAGTCAGGATTTGGAAAGCACAGCCCGACAGATTAGCTCATAGACTCAATCATGACTTTCACAATCACAGACATGTTCAGCATGGAAAAGGCCCTTTGGCCCAACTCATCCATGCCAGTCAGATATCCAAACCCAATCTAGTCCTATTTGCCAGCATTTGGCCCATATCCCTCTAAACCCTTGCTATTCATATACTCATCCAGATGCCTTTTAAATATTGTAATTCTACCAGCCTCCACCCCTTCCTCTGGCAGCTCATTCCATACACGTACCACCCTCTGTGTGAAAAAGTTGCCCCTTAGGTCTCTTTTATATCTTTCCCCTCTCACCCTAAACCTATGCCCTCTAGTTCTGGACTCCCACACCCCAGGGAAAAGACTTTGTCTATTTACGCTACCCATGTCCCCTCCAGCACTCCAGGGAAAACAGCCCCAGTCTGTTCAGCCTCTCCCTGTAGCTCAAACCCTCCAACCCTGGCAACATCCTTGTCAATCTTTTATGAACCCTTTCAAGTTTCACAACATCCTTCCTATAGCAGGGAGAGCAGAATTGAGTGTAGTATTCAGTGGCCTAAACTAATGTCCTGTACAGCCGCAACGTGACCTCCCAAATCAAAAGAGAAAATGCTAGAAAATCTCAGCAGGTCTGGCAGCATCTGTAAGGAGGGAGAAGAGCTGACGTTTCGAGTCTAACTGACCCTTTGTCAAAGCATCTTACAGATGCTGCCAGACCTGCTGAGATTTTCCAGCATTTTCTCTTTTGGTTTCAGATTCCAGCATCCCCAGTAATTTGCTTTTATCACCTCCGAAATGCTATACTCAATGCTCTGACCAATAAATGCAGGCTTACCAAATGCCTTCGTCACCACCCTGTCATTATCTAAAGAGGAAAATGTTGCGAGGCGATGGGGAGAAAAACACGCACTTTTGCCGGAGTCTCATAGTGTGACGGTGATTGAGGCTCCATCTCCAGCATTCCCACAGTCCAGCACTGGAGGGTTTGGAAGGAGTTTCACAAGCTGATACTCTTAGTGTTTTGGCTGTGTAAACGAACACGCTGTTCCCTGACCATAGAGTCGTGGAGTTGTATTCAAACTCGGAGCCTCTGGCTTTTGGAGTGGCGCAGTGGCTCAGTGGTTAGCCCTGCTGCCTCACAGCACCAGGGACCCAGGTTCGATTCCAACCTTGGGTAACTGTCTGCGTGGAGTTTGCACATTCTCCCTGTGTCTGCTGGGTTCTCTTTGGGTGCTCCAGTTTCTTCCCATGATCCAAAGACCTGCAGGTCAGGTGAATTGGCTGTGGCTAAATTGCCCACAGTGTTAGGTGAATTAGTCAGGGGTAAGTATGGGGAATGGGTATGGGTGGATTACTCTTTGGAAGGTCAGTGTGGACTTGTTGGGCCGAAGGGCCTGTTTCCATACTGTAGGGAATCTTATCTAATCAGAGGCAGGGACACCACGCAGTGCATGGTGAGTACTCCCAGGATAGCCATGACAGTACTGACTGAAGGATCAGCCTTATTGAGCCACAACCTGAACTGAGAACTACTGATGATCAGCCCTCTCACGGGAGGATCATGAAAAGGCATTTAACTTGGAGGATTCGAAGCTTGGTAAGAGTGAGAGCCTCCAGAAATCAGACCTCAAGCGTCATATGATCATACAATTCAGGAGCAGGCATCAGTATTGTGCCCCTCCACCCACTTCACCATTCAATAGGATCATGGCTGATCCACAACCCCGGATAACCTTTCGCCCCCAGTGCTGAACAAGGACTTCTTCATCTCTGCCTTAAAAATATCCAAAGACTCTGCTCCCACCACCTTTTCAGAAAGAGAGCTCCAAAGACTCATGACCCTCTGAGAAAATACCAATCTAATCTCTGTTAAAAATGGGCGATCCCTGATATTTAAACAGTAGCTCCTAGTTCTATATTCTCCATAATAGAGTCATAGAGATGTACAGCATGGAAACAGACCCTTCGGTCCAACCCGTCCATGTCGACCAGATATCCCAACCCAATCTAGTCCCACCTGCCAGCACCCGGCCCATATCCCTCCAAACCCTTCCTATTCATATACCCATCCAAATGCCTCTTAAATGTTGTAATTGTACCAGCCTCCACCCCTTCCTCTGGCAGCTCATTCCATACACGTACCACCCTCTGTGTGAAAAGGTTGCCCCTAAGGTCTCTTTTATATCTTTCCCCTCTCACCCTGAACCTATGCCCTCTAGTTCTGGACTCCCCAACCCCAGGGAAAAGACTTTGTCTATTTATCCTATCCATGCCCCTCATAATTTTGTAAACTTCTATAAGGTCACCCCTCAGCCTCCGACACTCCAGGGAAAACAGTGCCAGCCTGTTCAGCCTCTCCCTGTAGCTCAGATTCTCCAACCCTGGCAACATCCTTGTAAATCTTTCCTACACCCTTTCAAGTTTCACAACATCTTTCCAATAGGAAGGAGACCAGAATTGCACGCAATATTCCAAAAGTGGCCTAACCAATGTCCTGTACAGCTGCAACATGACCTCCCAACTCCTGTACTCAATACTCTGACCAATAAAGGAAAGCATAGCAAACGCCTTCTTCACTATCCTATCTACCTGCAACTCCACTTTCAAGGAGCTATCAACCTGCACTCCAAGGTCTCTTTGTTCAACAACACACCCTAGGACCTTACCATTAAGTGTATAAGTCATGCTAAGATTTGCTTTCCCAAAATACAGCACCTCGCATTTATCTGAATTAAACTCCACCTGCCACTTCTCAGCCCATTGGCCCAACTGGTCAAGATCCTGTTGTAATCTGTAGTAACCCTCTTCGCTGTCCACTACACCTCCAATTTTGGTGTCATCTGCAAACTTACTAACTGTACCTCTTATGCTCGCATCCAAATCATTTATGTAAATGAAAAAAAGTAGAGGGCCCAGCACCGATCCTTGTGGCACTCCGCTGGTCACAGGCCTCCAGTCTGGAAAACTCCGTCTCCATTTAGATTAGATTAGATTACTTACAGTGTGGAAACAGGCCCTTCAGCCCAACAAGTCCACACCGACCCGCCGAAGCGCAACCCACACAGACCCATTCCCCTATATTTACCTCTTCACCTAACACTACGGGCAACTTAGCATGGCCAATTCACCTAACCTGCACATTTTTGGATTGTGGGAGGAAACCGGAGCACCCGGAGGAAACCCACGCAGACACGGGGAGAACGTGCAAACTCCACACAGAGAGTCACCAGAGGCGGGAATTGAACCCGGGTCTCTGGCGCTGTGAGGCAGCAGTGCTAACCACTGAGCCACCGTGCCGCCCAATTTCTAGCTTGTTCAGACCCCTCAGGATCAAGTCACCTCTTACTCTTGTTATGGACCAGGCCAGGCACCCCCCCCCCCCCCCCCACACTGCCCCCCCAAAATGTTTTAAGATGTTAGCCCTGATCCTACTATTTAATTTTTCCAGCAGACGGGAAGTGGATATTCCAGGACTGGGGCAGCTGGTCAAATCACTCGGCTTTAAGCGAAACAGAATTCATTTAAACATTGGGGATGACACATAAAGAAAAGAAAACAGAGTTTAGAATAACTTAACTTTTTTGATAACCCAACCGACTGGATTGCAACTTAACGAAGGAGCTGTTGTAATCCCTGCAAACCCACCCCTTGGCAATAGGTTCTTACAGGCAGGAGAGATTTCAGAGAGAATGTTCAGGCAAGGCCCCTGTTGAAATGTGGAACCTTGTTTCACCGTAGCTGCTTCTCTAGGTCTGACAGGAGTTTTTTGACTGCTTGCTAAAAACAGACCGAACTAGAAACAAAAACCGAAAATGGGAGAAGTTCTAAATTGGAGAAAGGCCAAGTTTGACGGTATTAGGCAAGAACGTTCGAAAGCTGATTGGAGGCAGATGTTCGCAGGTAAAGGGACGGTTGGAAAATGGGAAGCCTTCAGAAATGAGATAACAAGAATCCAGAGAAAGTATATTCCTGTCAGGGTGAAAGGGAAGGCTGGTAGGTATAGGGAATGCTGGATGACTAAAGAAATTGAGGGTTTGATTTAGAAAAAGAAGGAAGCATATGTCAGGTGTAGACAGGATAGATCGAGTGAATCCTTAGAAGAGTATAAAGGAAGTAGGAGTATACTTAAGAGGGAAATCAGGAGGGCAAAAATGGGACATGAGATAGCTTTGGCAAATAATTTTAAGGAGAATCCAAAGAGTTTTTACAAACACATTAAGGACGAAAGGGTAACTAGGGAGAGAATAGGGCCCGAAAATGTGTTGCTGGAAAAGCGCAGCAGGTCAGGCAGCATCCAAGGAGCAGGAGAATCGATGTTTCGGGCATGAGCCCTTCTCCTGCTCCTCGGATGCTGCCTGACCTGCTGCGCTTTTCCAACAACACATTTTCAGCTCTGATCTCCAGCATCTGCAGTCCTCACTTTCTCCTAGAGAATAGGGCCCCTCAAAGCACAGCAAGGCGGCCTTCGTGTGGAGCCACAGAAAATGGGGGAGATACTAAATGAGTAAATTGCATCAGTATTTACTGTGGAAAAAGATATGTAAGATATAGACTGTAGGGAAATAGAGGGTGACATCTTGCAAAATGCTGGATGTCTTGAAACGGGTCAAGGTGGATAAATCCCCAGGACCTGATCAGGTGTACCCGAGAACTCTGTGGGAAGCTAGGGAAGTGATTGCTGGGCCTCTTGCTGAGATATTTGTATCATCGATAGTCACAGGTGAGGTGCCGGAAGACTGGAGGTTGGCTAACGTGGTGCCACTGTTTAAGAAGGGTGGTAAGGACAAGCCAGGGAACTATAGACCGGTGAGCCTGACCTCAGTGGTGGGCAATTTGTTGGAGGGAATTCTGAGGGACAGGATGTACATGTATTTGGGAAGGCAAGGACTGATTAGGGATAGTCAACATGGCTTTGTGCGTGGGATATCATGTCTCACAAACTTGATTGAGTTTTTTGAGGAACTAACAAAGAGGATTGATGAGGGCAGAGCGGTTGATGTAATCTATATGGACTTCAGTAAGGCGTTTGACAAGGTTCCCCATGGGAGACTGATTAGCAAGGTTAGATCCCACGGAATACAGGAAGAACTAGCCATTTGGATACAGAACTGGCTCAATGGTAGAAGACAGAGGGTGGTGGTGGAGGGTTGTTTTCCAGACTGGAGGCCTGTGACCAGTGGAGTGCCACAAGGATCGGTGCTGGGTCCACTACTTTTTGTCATTTACATAAATATTTGGATGAGAGCATAAGAGGTGCAGTTAGTAAGTTGCAGATGGCACCAAGATTGGAGGTGTAGTGGACAGCGAAGAAGGTTACCTCAGATTACAACAGAATCTGGACCAGATGGGCCAATGGGCTGAGAAGTGGCAGATGGAGTTTAATTCAGATAAATGCGAGGTGCTACATTTTGGGAAAGCAAATCTTAGCAGGACTTATACACTTAATGGTAGGGAGTGTTGCTGAACAAAGAGACCTTGGAGTGCAGGTTGATAGCTCCTTGAAAGTGGAGTCGCAGGTAGATAGGATAGTGAAGAAGGTGTTTGGTATGCTTTCCTTTATTGGTCAGAGTATTGAGTACAGGAGTTGGGAGGTCATGTTGCAGCTGTACAGGACATTGGTTTGGCCACTGTTGGAAGACTGCGTGCAATTCTGGTCTCCTTCTTATTGGAAAGACGTTGTGAAACTTGAAATGGTTCAGAAAAGATTTAAAAAGATGTTGCCAGGGTTGGAGGATTTGAGCTACAGGGAGAGGCTGAACAGGCTGGGGCTGTTTTCCCTGGAGCATTGGAGGCTGAGGGGTGACCTTATAGAGGTTTACAAAATTATGAGGGGCATAGATAGGGTAAATAGGCAAAGTCTTTTCCCTGGGGTGTGGGAGTCCAGAACTAGAGGGCATAGGTTTAGGGTGAGAGGGGAAAGATATAAAAGAGACCTAAGGGGCAACTTTTTCACACAGAGAGTGGTATATGTTTGGAATGAGCTGCCAGAGGAAGTGGTGGAGGCTGGTACAATTGCAACATTTAAGAGGCATTTCGATGGGTATATGAATAGGAGGGGTTTGGAGGGATATGCGCCAGGTGCTGGTAGGTGGGACTAGATTGAGTTGGGATATCTGGTCGGCATGGACGGGTTGGACCGAAGGGTCTATTTCCATGCTGGGCATCGCTATGACTCTATGACTCTAACTGACCACTCCCCTTTCATTGCACAACTGTGCTAAAATGCTGTTGCCAGGGTTGGAGGGTTTGAGCCAGAGGGAGAGACTAAATAGTCGAGGGCTATTTTCCTGGAGCGTCGGAGGTTGAGGGGTGATCTTATAGAGGTTTATAAAATCATGTGGGCCTTCACATAATGTTGTTCATGAGAGGAAAGACTGGGTTTATGTTTCTGGTTGCACACTAGATCGTCAACATTGTGTAGACTTCATCAACTGAGCTGATATCCTCCATTGATCAAAGACCCATGGTCCTCTGACTCAGTTGTCAAGACTTAATTAGCCATGAGGCATAAGTTAACCCCGATAATTGTGCTATGTGCTTCTTTGCTGGTACTGACCTTTCTTCAGTCGATGACACCGTCAAATGTGTTTAGTCTGCTGACCTCGCTCTATGAGTATCTGTGCATTACAGAGTCAGATGCATATGGGGACGGCACGATGGCTCAGTGGTTAGCACTGCTGCCTCACAGTGGCATGGACCCAGATTTGATTCCAGCCTTGGGCGACTGTCTGTATGGAGTTTGCACTTTCTCCCTGTGGCTGTGTGGGTGTGCTCCGGTTTCCTCCCACAATCTGAAGATGTGCAGGTCAAGTGAATTGGCCGTGTTAAATTTCCCATAGTGTTAGCTGCATTAGTCAGAGGGAAATGGGTTCGGGTGGCTTACTCTTCAAAGGAAGACTTGTGGGGCCGAAGGGCCTGTTTCTACACTGTAGGGAATCTGACCTAATCTCTCCATGTATACATCTCCAGGCTCTCCTGCAAAACGCTCCAGCAATTTTCACTGTAACAGCGGTCATTATCGCTCGGTGCTGCATGGAGTCCGGTTAGCAGTTTTCCGCATATTTATTGACCGCTGTTTGAGAGACCTTAGGCAGCCAATGAGCTATAATAAGGATTTATGCTGAGAGTAGTGGGTGTGTGGAATGCACTGCCAGTGGTGGTATCAGAGTCAGACATTAGGAAAATTAAGTGACTGCTGGGCAAGCACATGGATGGCAGTAAACTGAGGGGTGTGTGAGTTAGGTTGATCTTAGATTAAGATAAATGTACAACATCGTAGGCCGAAGGGCCTGTGCTGTGCTATGTTCTAAGGGTAAGGAGCTGAGTTGGTAGTGAATAGAGAAACTGCACTATCGATCATTGTTCATGTCAGAGGTCGGTTTCTGCTTCCCTGGCCCCGTGAGGATATGCTGTTTTGGAGACTTTGCATTTGCACGATCTCAGGCAAAGGTGAGGACTGCAGATGCTGGAGATCAGCGTCAAGATTAGAGTCATGCTGGAAAAGCGCAGCAGGTCAGGCAGGACTCTCCTGTTCCTCGGATGCTGCCTGACCTGCTGCGCCTTTCCAGCACCACTCTGTACACAATCTCAGATAACCTTTTTTTTTCCCCCTTATGGGTGGTGCTGGCTCGAAGGGCAGAATGGCCTACTCCTGCACCTATTGTCTATTGTCTATTATTCATTCACAGGAGGAGGGCACCATCAGTTGGGCAGCATTTATTGCCCAGAGGGCATTTAAGAGCCAACCACATCGCTGTGGGTCAGGAGTCACGTGGAGCAGATCAGGTGAGGATGGGAATTTTCTTCCCTGAAGGGCATTAGTGAACCAGATGGATTTTGGCCGATAGTTGACAATGAATTTGTGGTCGTCATTTGATTAATTCCACATCACCAGCGAATTCAAATTCCACTGTCCGCCAGGGCAGGATTTGGACCCAGGCTCCCAGAACATTACCCGAGTCTCTGGAGCAACAGCCTGGGCGATAATATCACTAGACCATCACCTTCCCCAACCTGACAGCGCTTTAGCCAACTAGTGAACGACTCCCTGCAGTGATGTGGAACCAGGAGTGTCCGTTGATGCATAGCAGGCTCTGACCAGCAGGAGGCAATGTTCCGAACCTGACACAAAATCAGAAAGTGCCAGATTTACTCAGAGGGCCTGGGAGGGGCTGCAGAGAGAGTTAGGAAATTAATGTTCCCTCCCCATTGATAAAACGGTTTGTTGTTCTCAGGATCTGTCTGTAGATGCTGTAGGATGGGTAAACATTGGTACATCTGCCAAGGAGAGTTCTATTGTCTTGAAGAGCATCCTCTGAAGAGCATGATAAGAATAATGTGGGGTCAAGGATTTGGGGGTGCACGGAGACGATGGATATTGGATGGAGACGAGGGGAAATGGCTTCCCCCAGAGAGTAGGGAGCCTGGGGAATTCTCTGACACGGAAAGTGGCCAAAATGTTGAGAGTATTTCAAGAGGGGGTTAGGTATAATTCTTAGGGCTAAAGGGATTGAAGGTAATAGTGAGAAAAAGCAGGAACAGGGATTGATCACCCAATGATTAGCTTGAAGGCTGGAGGAGGGTCAAAGGCTGCTCCTACTTTCTATATTTCTAGACTCAGTCTTGAATGGTCACATCCAGGTCAACTGCCCTGTACAGTCCAACTGCTTCATTACTTCATCATCTTCCTCAGAGCACCTCATCTGTGTTGTCTATGTGTTGGTCATTGAAGCTGTTGCTACATTATTTGGAGAAATTGTGCCAACCAGCAGAGAGAAATGAATGAAATGATCACTGATCTCTCAATGCTCATATACAATGGGGTGGCCCAGTGGCTCAATAGTTAGCACTGCTCCCTCACAGCACCAGGGATCCAGATACGATCCCAGCCTCGGGTGACTCTGTGTGGAGTTAGTATGTTCTTCCTGTGTCTGAGTGCTCTGGTTTCCTCTTACAACCCCAAGATGGGCAGATCAGGGTGGATTGGCCATTGGGAAATTGTGTTCAGGGGCAGGCAGGTTAGGTGGATTAGCCATTGGAAATGCAAGGTCACGGGGGAGGTGTGCCTGGGTGGGATGCTCTTCGGAGGGATGGTGTGACCTTGGTGGACCGAATGGCCTGCTTCCACACTGCAGGGATTCTATGACTGAGCTGAGAAGAAATGTCTTCACCCAGAGAGTTGGGAGCCTGGGCATTCTCTCTCACAGAGAGCATTTTATGTCAAATAAGTTCATGCCTTCAAGAAGGAGCTTGATGACTTTGTTCAGGGTGGGGGCAGAAATCAGGAACAGGAGACTCACTTGGATGATCAGCCATGATCCTATTGAATGGTAGAGCAGGCTCGAAGGGCTGAATGGCCTCCTCCTGCTCTTATTTTCTGTGACTGGCCGTCATTGACAGCTCAGGCCTGACACCGAAAAGAGCACTGCAGTGCTTTGAATCTCAGGCTTTGTAGGTTTTCTTTCTTCACTTTTATCAAAATAAATTATATCCTTTTCATAAACAGAAGGGTGAACCCATCGAGTGCCAGTGTTGTGTGTTTTGTTTCTCCGTGTGCGCGTGCGCGCATGCAAGGACGTGGAGTGTGTGTGAGAGAAAATGTGTGTGTGTGTGTGTAGGGGTTGTGGGGGTATGGAGGTGTGGGTGAGTGTGTGTGTGCATGTCTGAGAGGGTGTGTGTGTGAGGAGGATGTGTGCGTGTTTGTGTGTGTGCATGTCTGAGAGAGTGTGTGTGTGAGGAGGATGTGTGAGTGTTTGTGTGTGTAAGGGTGTCTGTGTGTTTGCTTGTGTGTATGTGAATGTCTGTGTGTTTGTGTCTATGTGCCTGTGTGTGTGTTTGCATCTGGGTGTGTGTGTATGTGTCTGTGTGTCTATGTTGTTTCTCTGTGTGTGTTTCTGTGTATGTGTGTCTGTGTGTGTGAGCGTGTCTGTGTGTGTGCGTGTGTGTTTCTGTGTGTCTGTGTGTATGCATGTGTGTGTATGTCCATGTGTGTGTGTGTCTGTGTGTGTGTATGTCCATGTGTCCGTGTGTGTGTCTGTGTGTGTGCATGTGTGTGTGTGTGCCTGTATGTGTGTCTGTGTCTGTCTGTGTGTGTGTGTGTGTGTGTGTGTGCCTGTATGTGTGTCTGTGTGTGTGTGTGTGTAGTGCTTTGTGAATTGACTGGAGGCAGCTGATTTTCGAAGTGTCTAGATGACTTTCCCTTGCCTGTGATTCTGGTCTGTGGTTTCCCAATTATAATAATGCAGTGGATCTGCTTGGCAGCTGGTTAGGCTCAACATTTCATCCTGTCACTTGCTTTAAAGGGATAAGGCTGGCCTTTACTGAGTAATGGTGCAGCACATCTCCCCATCGGTATGGCAGTAACATTTCACAGGCACAAACAGGGGGAGAACATTCCGGAAATACTGACATATCTTGCACGGCATTTCAGATAGATAGGTGGATAGACAGACAGATGGATACATAGATAGATAGCTGGATAGACAGACAGACAGACAGATAGATAGATAGATAGATAGATAGATAGATAGACAGACAAACAGACAAATGTCACTGACCATCATTGATTCCCAACCTGACAATCCTTCCATATTAATACTACTCTTGTTCCCAAATCTCTCTGAGTTCTCATGCCCCTCTCTCACTGCAATCTCCTCCTGCCTGATGACCCCCTGAGATTCTCAATGTTCCGTTTCTTCCTGTCTGTCTTCTGCTTCTCGATTTCCATTGCTCCAATCCTGGGGACTATGCTTACAGGTCCCTGATCCCCCAAGTTCCGGATTTTCCCTCCCATACCTCGCCATCTCCTTTGGCTCCTTTCAACACACCCATTAAAAGCTACCTCCTTGACTGAGCTTTCCGGAGTTACAACAAAGTAAGTCCATGATATGTCACTGTTAGTAT
Source organism: Chiloscyllium plagiosum (assembly GCF_037043375.1). NCBI lineage: Eukaryota > Metazoa > Chordata > Chondrichthyes > Orectolobiformes > Hemiscylliidae > Chiloscyllium > Chiloscyllium plagiosum. Next base: position 123,641,842 of record NW_028270143.1, read on the forward strand.
TTGGAGCTGTAGGTTCTATACTGGACTTAACATGTGACAGAGTCAGAGAAACCTGATCCGAATTTCGAGGTTGTGAGGGCTTTATGTGGAATGACTTAATTTTATTTCCAAGTCCTGTGAGTGATTTGTTTATGCAAATTAGTTTACTTCCACTTAAATGAGGCTTTTTTTGAAAAATAAAATATTTGAGGTGAATAGTTCAGTGCCCTGGAAAGAGAAAAAATAAGAGTGTCAGATTGCAACAAGGCATTTTATGACAGAGAGAGACAGAGACAGAAAAAGATTCCCTTTAAGAAGAGAGACCTATCCTGTAGGTCAGTGAGTGTGCAGGTTTCTTTTAGATAGAAGCAGATCATTAAGATAATCAGAGGGTTAGATAGGGCTGACAGGGAGAGCCTTTTTCTAGGTATGGGGACGGCAAACACAAGGGGACACAACTTTAAAGTGAGGGGAGATAGGTATAAGACAGATGTCAGAGGTAGTTTCTTTACTCAGAGAGTAGTAAGGGTATGGAATGCTTTGCCTGCAACGGTAGTAGATTTGCCAAGTTTAAGTACATTTAAGTCGTCATTGGACAGGCATATGGACGTACATGGAATAGTGTAGGTGGGATGAGCTTCTGATTAGTATGACAGGGTGGCGCAACATCGAGGGCCGAAGGGCCTGTATTGCGCTGTAATGTTCTATGTTCTATTAAACAAGAAAGCTTCATGAGGAGCAGATTTAGCTATTTCTAGAGTAGTCAGTGATGGAGAAAAGAAGTCTTGTATGGTTTAATATCAGTAAGAAAGTTATGAAACACAGACGGCTGCTTAAGGGGATTTAAAGAATTCGAGCTAAGGAATAAGTGAGCTTCATTAGCTACTTAATAAAAACTGAAAGAACCGTGGACGCTGTAAATCAGAAACGAGAACAGAAATTGTTGGAGAAGCACAGCAGATCTGGCAGCATCTGTGGAGAGAGAAATCAGAGTGCTGGACCCGAAACGTTAACTCTGATTGCTCTCCATGGATGCTGCCAGACCTGCTGAGCTTTTCCAGCAATTTCAGTTTGAGTTGTCAGTTCAGGAGTTTCATGAAGAAACATTAACAAAAGAAGATCGAATTGAGTGAATATAGAGGTTTGCTGGAAAAAGAGCCGATAATGAGTGTGTTACTGAGCAATGAACATTCAAGCATAAACAGGGTGGCCCTTTACGGGGATGTTGTAGAGGGTAAAGGGTCTATTTCTTTCTGATAAGGCTAGTTCAATGAATGAATGATTTAAGTATCACACGTATTTTACAGTGAAAAGTTTTCACCGTCACCATGATTACGGGAGTCATTTTGAATCATTTAAGGATAATATTTTTAAAAAGATATAGCTTAATGAGAGCCCATTACCCATCCACCGCTGTCAGCACAGGCCAGACCAATCTTGAAGGCGCTGATCCTCAGGCGCCATCTTTCATCGCTGGATCTACCTCACCGATGTAGCAGCCAATGCTGCATCCCGTGCTCACCCCTCTGCCAGCCGTCTCCTCACCGCCATCTGCCAGGGTCCTGTTCTGGGCTCACCCACCGATGCCACGCTCCAGACCCCGACGAAGCCGCCTTCCTCGTCAATGCCATCACCTCTGTCTCACCCCCAACCCCCAACCAACCCCAACCAACCCCAACTCCCAACTCCCAACCAACCCCCAACCAACCCCCAACCAACCCCAACCTCCAACCAAACCCAACCCCCAACCAACCCCAACCCCCAACCAACCTCCAATCCCCAACCAACCTCCAACCCCAATCCTCAACCAACTCCCAACCCCCAACCAACCCCAACCTCCAACCAAACCCAACCTCCAACCAACCCCCAACAAACCCTAACCAACCCCAACCCCAACCCCCAACCAAATCCCAACCCCCCAACCAACCCCAACCCCCAACCAATTCCCAACCCCCAACCAACCATAACCAACCCTAACCCCAACCTCCAACCAACTCCCAACCCCCAACCAACCCCCAACCAACCCCAACCAACCCCAACCCCCAACCAACCCCAACCAATCCAAACCCCCAACCAACCCCAACCCCCAACCAACCCCAACCAACCCGAGTTCTTCCCAGGAGATAAGTGGAAGCAAAAAGTAAAAAGACAAACAAAGTCAGCTGTTCTTTATAGTGTGACAGAGTACGTGTTTGTTTGCCATTTTGGGAGTAATAAACTTCGCTTTTCTTTTCATAGAATCCATACAGCTTGGAAATAGATCCCTTCGGCCCAACAAGTCCACATCGACCATCCCACCCAGACCCATTCCCCTGTTACTCTACATTTACCCCTGACTAATGCACCTGACCTACACATCCCTGAACACTACGGGTAATTTAGTATGGCCAATTCACCTGACCTGCACATCTTTGGACTGTGGGAGGAAACCGGAGCACCCGGAGGAAACCCACTAGGGCACAGGGAAAATGTGCAAACGTAACACAGACAGTCACCCAAGGCAGGAATCAAACCCAGGTCCCTGGCACTGTCAGGCAGCAGTGCTACCCACTGAGCCACCATGTCGCCCTTGGTGCAGGTTGGATGTTGGTTGAGGGTTAAAAGTTGAGCCGGGGCTGGAGTGGGAAACCCCCTCCGCTCTGCTTTGAAAAAGAGCCCATGGGTGCAGAGGAGAGAGTAGAGTAGACCTCGGCTTAAATCCCATCTGAAACACAGTACCCCTGACAGTGCGGCACTCCCTCAGTGTTGCGTTGAGAACATCAACTGGAGGTTCTTGCATCTACAACTCTCTGACTCAGAAGTGTGAGTGCTGCCAATTCAGTTTCTCTCTGAGTATAATCGTTTCATCCTGAATTTTCAGAAGGATGTCACGCCAACAATCAGTAGTAGGTCTCTTTGTTATTTAACAGTGTGTAGAGGTGTCCCAAAGGGACTTCTTTGTCACATTATAGCAGCCAGTGTTCAACATGTTACGTCTGACAGAGAGTAATGTCAGGGAAATATCCCTTAATCTCCTGGCCTAGCATTGCCAAACAACATAGATTGGACTCAATTACATGGAATTTAAACCACATCCATATGTCCCTGTTGTTTGCAGATGGAAGGAATGTGGACTCGTAGAGTCATAGAGTCATAGAGCATAGAACCAGACCCTTCGGCCCAACCAATCCATGCCGACCATAATCCCAAACTAAACTAGTCTCCCTTTAACCCTTGATCCCCATGACAATCAGGAACCTATCTATCTCAGTCTTAAATATACTCAATGATCTGGCCTCCACGGCCTTCAGTGACAATGAATTCCACAGATTCACCACTCTCTGGCTGAAGAAGTTTCTCCTTATCTCCTGTTTTAAAGGGTCTTCCCTTTACTCCAAAGCTGTGCCCTCGATTCCTAGTCTCTCCTGCCAATGGAAACACCTTCCCAATGTCCACTCTCTCCACGTCATTTAGTATTCTGTAAGTTTCAACTAGATTCAAAGGGTTGGAGGGATTTAGGCCAGGAGCAGCTGGTGGGGGGGACTAGTTTAGTTTGAGCTTATGGTCAACAGGGACTAGTTGGGCCGAAGGGTCTGTTGTCGTGCTGTAGGACTCTGTGACTCTGAAGATAAGCTGTGGCTCCATCGTGGGCCAGTAACAGTCCCGAGGAATGGCCTGCAGCCGACCCCCGGCAGGGATTTGAACCTGCTTTTGAGTCATGAGCAGCAGGTGTGCTGAGAGAGTGAGCAAGACCTTACCAGTGTCTGTCGTCAATGGAACTAAATGCAGTCAAGTGCACTGCACAAGTTTGTTTGACAGTCTGAAGCTTGCCTGAGCAAAGGCTTCTATTCATTTCCCACTCAGCTAAAAGGTATTCATCAGGCTGACAACAGCATAATGCACACAACATCTAACAGGGCGCTATTCACTGAGCTCAGTCTTGGCTATTAGCCATTGTGAGCAAGATGCTTGCTTTTTTCCTGGTCTACTTCAGAATAAAGCCGTCAGATCTTTCACCCTTGTGTTTAACCGCAGAGAGGACTTTGGTCTAAAATCCCATTCAAAAGCTCATACCTTCGAATCTGTAGGCAAGTTACCTGAGCCTGACTCTCCAATCTGGGGTTTAAACCTGGAATCTGAATGGGGTAGAGACCAGGGTTCTGTTCATGGTGAAACAGAGTTAATATTGATAGAATCCCCACAGTATGGAAGGAGGCCATTCAGCCCGTCGAGTCCACACCAACTGTCCAAAGGGCATCCCATCCTATCCCTGTTACCCCGCATTTCCCATGGCTAATCCACCCTAACCTGCACATCCCTGAACACTATGGATACTTTAGCAGAGCCAATCCACCCAAACCTGCACATCCCTGGACACTATGGGCAATTTGGCATGGCCATCCAACCCTAACCTACACATCCCTGAACACTATGGGCAATTCAGCATGGCCATTCCACCTTAACCTACACATCCCTGGATACTATGAGCAATTTCCCATGGCCAGTCCCCCTAACCTGCACATCCCTGGACACTATGGGCAATTTGGCATGGCCATTCAACCCTAACCTGCATATCCCTGGACACTATGGTCAATTTGGCATGGCCATTCAACCCTAACCTACACATCCCTGAACACTATGGGCAATTCAGCATGGCCAATCCACCCTAACCTGCACATCCCTGGACACTATGGGGAATTTAACATGGCCAATCCACCCTAACCTGCACATCCCTGGACACTATGGGGAATTTAACATGGCCAATCCACCCTAACCTGTACATCCCTGCACTATAGGCAATTCAGCATGGCCATTCCACCCCAACCTGCACATCCCTGGATACTATAGGCAATTCAGCATGGCCAATCCATCCTGACCTGCATATCTTTGGATCGCGGAAGGAAACTGGAAACGCAGACACAGGGAGAATGTGCAAACTCCACGCAGACAGTTACCCGAGGCTGGAATCGAACCTGGGACCCTGGTGCTGTGAGGCAGCAGCGCTAACCACTGAGAGATACAATAGCAACATTTAAGAGGCATTGAGACAGACACATGAACTGACAGGGAATAGAGGGATATGGACCATGTGTAGGGAGATGGGATTAGTTTAGAATGGCATCAATGATTGGTGCAGGATTATGGTGAAGCGTTGGCCTCGTAGTATTATTGATGGACTGTTAATTCAGAAACCCAGGTAATGTTCCGGAAACCCACATTCGAGTCCCACCATGGCATTTGAATTTAAGAGTCTAAAGGTGACCGTGAAACAATTGTTGGGAAAGAATCCATTTGGTTCACTAATGTCCTTGAGGGAAGGAAACTGCTCCGGTCTGCATGTGACTCCAGACCCACAGCAATGGGGTTGACTCTTAACTGCCCTCTGGGCAATTAGGGATGGGCGGCACGGTGGCACAGTGGTTAGCACTGCTGCCTCACAGCGGCAGAGACCCGGGTTCAATTCCCGCCTCAGGCGACTGACTGTGTGGAGTTTGCACATTCTCCCCGTGTCTGCGTGGGTTTCCTCCGGGTGCTCCGGTTTCCTCCCACAGTCCAAAGATGTGCAGGGTCAGGTGAATTGGCCATGCTAAATTACCCGTAGTGTTAGGTAAGGGGTAAATGTATGGGTGAGTTTCGCTTCGGCGGGTCGGTGTGGACTTGTTGGGCCAAAGGGCCTGTTTCCACACTGTAATCTAATCTAAATCTAATAAATGCTGGGTCTGACCAGTGAGGCCCTCATCCTGTGAATGAAGTTTTAAAAAACCCTCCTGTCATCTACCTCCAATACATTTCCTTTCTCAGTTATGGAGTCCAAAACTGTCCAAAACATTTCAGATGTGATTTGACCAGTGCCCTGCAGAATGACACCTTTACTTTTACGTGCAACTCCTCTTGAAATGAAGATAGCGTCACACTAACCCTTTGATCTCCAGGTTGGTTTGGTGTCATCATGCTCCCCGCTCCTGGAATTTCCTTCCTTAAAGTCTCCATCCCTCTCCTCCTCCTTAAAACTCTTCCCCGTTTAACCGTGCTTTTGGTCACTTGTCCCTTGTAATTCCTCGCTCGGCTCGCTGCCAAACCGTGCCTGACAATCACCCTCAGAAGGCAGCCTGGCTCACTCCAGGACGATAAAGGCGCCACGTGAATGAAACTCCATGCTGTCGGTCATGTGTCACTGATTACGGTTGCACCCCAACCCCATGGGCAAGGACAGTCAATATGCACTCCCTAACATGCTTTTCCAGCGCATGCTGTGCTTTTCCAGCGCCACACTTATCGACTCTGTCACATCAATGTGGGTGATCTAGGATCTTCACTCCCAGGGACTGGATGCTGTTGACCCTCTCCCCCTCAGCTCTATTGATGCAGTTCGGGGTGTCCCATCCAGCTTGCTTGCAGCATTGTCATGGCTGTGCCCGGAGCTGGGGGTTTTTGAGGTCCCCTGGGGCCACAAGGCAGAAGGCCCGGTGCTGCGTTGAAGACTACAGAGAAGGAAGTCTATCTAAATAATCTCTTTTTATTCTTTCTGTAACTCAAAAGTGACAAAGGGTGACACTTTCCCCTGCATCTTTCCAGATGCATATGACAATAAATAGCACACGAGTGACAGTCAAATTTTTTTGACTATTTTTTAAGGTTACATTTATTAGATTAGATTACATTAGATTAGATTACATTACAGTGTGGAAACAGGCCCGTTGGCCCAACAAGTCCACACCGACCCGCCGAAGCGCAACCCACCCATACCCCTACATTTTACCCCTTACCTAACACTGCGGGCAATTTAGCATGGCCAATTCACCTGACCCTGCACATCTTTGGACTTTTAAGGGGCTGAAAATCATGGATGTCAAAATTCATACCGCATCGTTAGCAGAAGCCTAATTGATCTCTAAACAAATAAAGAAAAGCAAGCGTTTAATTACGGTAATTCTGAAAACCCGGAGCGGAACTCAACAGCCAGTGGACTGGAAGACCAGGAGTGGAGTGGAACAACCAGCAACTGGAATACTGGAGCGGAATATGACGGCCAGTGCACTGACCCATAAACGTTGGTCTGTGAAGAACTAGAGTCAACTTTTACACGAGATTTGTGGACAATTCCAGGTTATTTGGCCAAGCATAGGGGGTCAACATTTACATGAGATCGACTCTTACTCGAGTATATCGGGTAACAAGTAACACGTTCGGAATCACAGAGCAGCTATGTCCCAGAAAGAGGCCATTTGGCCCATCATGCCGGCCCTGGGAAGCCTCATCACCTAGCGCCAATCACGTGCCCTTTTTTGGGATAATTCACCATTGCAAAGTGAAGCTCTATCCCCGGGAATGTGGTCCCACCCTGTAGTGCCCTATTATCTGCGACCAAACCAGCAGTAAAGCTGCAAGGGCGAGTATAATAAACAAGAGCTCTGTGAATCAACTTGACTCAGTCGACCGTCATTAATAAAGTAATGGGTCCAATGGTTCAGAGTTTTTCTCCATGACTTAACCTCATGCAAATCTTCAATCCATGTGCACTCGCTTATTCATCAGCTGATGGAGGATAGTGTTCACGAATAGGGTTGACATTCATAGACAGGAAAATGTGCCGAGAATTTATGACAGAAAGTTGTCTCCAGTTGTCAATGTCAGAATGAATTTCCTCCCACAGCAATTAACAGTTTCTACCCTACTGTTGTTAGAATAATGAATGGACTCACAAACTCTTAACATTCGCCTGTACCTGTGTTTTTGTTTTTGCCGCTGTGTACCTATTATTTACTATCTATGCTACTTAACTCTGTGATCTGCCTGTATTGCTCGCAAAACAAAGCTTTTCACTGTGCCTCGGTACACGGGACAATAAATTCAATTCAATTCAATTCAATTGATGTCTTCATTCGTTTAGAGATCAGTTGGGCTTCTGCTAATGATACAGAATGAATTTTGACGGGCATGAATTTTAGCCCCCCAATAATCCAACAGTCTGCGTAACCTGCTATTCCTTTGTCCCATGTGTATTTATCCAGCTTCCCCTTAAATCCTTTATGCAACTTCTGTCTGTCACCCCATGTGCCAGCACCATCCATATCACCGTTTGGGTTCGGTGCCATTCCTGAACCCATCAGCTAACTCTACCACTGCCAGACACATACAGATTTTTACAACAGGGCGTTCAGATTCTAACTTACATCATCGAATTGAAATGTAGGAAATAGGAGCAGAATGAGGCCATTCGGCCTTTCAGTGAGATTGATCATCCAACTCAGTCCCCTCTACCCACTTTCTTCCCTTCCCCTCCACCCCCATTTGCCCTAAGAGCTCGATCGAACTCCTTCTTGTAAACATTCAATGTTTTGGCCTTGACAGCTTTCCTGTGGCAGAGGATTCCCCCGGCTCCCCACTCTCTGGGTGAACACATTTCTCCTCATCTCAGTCCACACTGGCCTACTCCACATCCTTACACTCAGTTGTGGACTTCACAGAACTTTGAAGGGAATGCTGGAGTTGGTTTGAATGATCAGCCATGACTTATTGAATGGTCCCACAGACATAACTCTGCCGAGGACATGGAGGTCCTGGGCCTCCTTCACCGCCGCTCCCTCAACACCAGGCTCCTGGAGGAAGAATGCCTCATCTTCCGCCTCGGAACACTTCAACCCCAGGGCATCAATGTGGACTTCAACAGCTTCCTCATTTCCCCTTCCCCCACCTCATCCTAGTTTCAAACTTCCAGCTCAGCACTGTCACCATGACTTGTCCTACCTGCCTATCTTCTTTCCCACCTATCCACTCTACCGTCCTCCCTGACCTATCACCTTTATCCCCTCCCCCACTCACCTATTGTACTCTATATTACTTTCTCCCCACACCCACCCTCCTCTAGCTTATCTCTCCACCCTGCAGGCACTCTGCCTTTATTCCTGATGAAGGGCTTTTGCCCGAAACGTCGATTTTACTGCTCCTCGGATGCTGCCTGAACTGCTGTGCCCTTCCAGCACCACTAATCTAGAATCTGGTTTCCAGCGTCTGCAGTCATTGTTTTTACCACAAACATAACAGCTTACATTGTGGCTCATACAGAGCAGAACAGTGGCTCACAACACCAGGGTCCCAGGTTTGATTCCATCCTTGGGTGACTGTCTGTGTGGAGTTTGCACGTTCTCCCCGTGTCTGCATTGATTTCCTCCCACAACCCAAAGATGTGCAGGCCAGGTGAATTGGCTGAGCTGAATTGTCCCCTAGTGTCCAGAGATGTTTAGTAAGGGGTAAATATAGGGTCTGGGTGGTTTACTCTTTGGAGGGACAGTGTGGACTTGTTGGGCCAAATGGCCTGTTTCCACACTATAGGGATTCTTGTGTTCAAAAGGTTAGTGATGATTCAGAAATAATTTAGCACTATCGATGTTAACGTTTTCTCGGTCACAAGAGCGAAGTCTCTTCACACTCCACTATTGCTCCCACTCTTACTTCACTTCGAATGATCCCCTGAACCTGTTGTATTGGATTTATATTTAATTGTTCACAGGTCATCAGTGTTAACTGGCAACTTACATCTTTGATTACAAATAGGGACTGGCTGAAAATTGAGCTGAGGTTTATTTTCACTCATGGACTTGGGTGCCTTTTGTACCCCCTTGAGAAGGTGGGGGTGAGCTGCCTTCTTGAACCGCTGCAGTCCACCTGCTGTGGGTTGACCCACAATGCCCTGAGGGAGGGAATTCCAGGACTTTGACCCAGTGACAGTGAAGGGACAGGGATATATTTCCAAGTCAGGATGGTGAGTGGTTTGGAGGGGAACTTGCAGGGGGTGGAGTTCCCATGTATCTGATGCCCTTCTATTTCTTGATGGAAGTGGCCATGGGTTTGGAAGGTACTGTCTGAGGATCTTTGGTGAATTTCTTGTCAAGAGCACACACTGCTGCTACTGAATGTCAGTGGTGGAGGGAGTGGATGCTTGTGGATGTGATGCCAGTCAAGTGGGTTGCTTTGTCCCTGGATGGTGTCAAGCTTCTTGAGTGTTCAAAGTTTGTGAGAAGATTTGTAGCTCGGGTGCTCGTTGTTGTGGTTCTGTTCGCTGAGCTGGGAATTTGTGTTGCAGACGTTTTGTCCCCTAGCTAGGTGACATCCTCAGTGCTTGGGAGCCTCCTGTGAAGCGCTTCTGTGATGTTTCCTCCGGCATTTATAGTGGTTTGTCTCTGCCACTTCCAGTTGTCAGTTCCAGCTGTCCGCTGCAGTGGTCGGTATATTGGGTCCAGGTCGATGTGCTTATTGATTGAATCTGTGGATGAGTGCCATGCCTCTAGGAATTCCCTGGCTGTTCTCTGTTTGGCTTGTCCTATAATAATAGTTGCTTGTCATCTGCGTGTGTGGCTACTAAGGATAGCTGGTCGTGTCGTTTCGTGGCTAGTTGGTGTTTATGGATGCGGATCGTTAGCTGTCTTCCTGTTTGTCCTATATAGTGTTTTGTGCAGTCCTTGCATGGGATTTTGTACACTACATTAGTTTTGCTCATGCTGGGTATTGGGTCCTTTGTTCTGGTGAGTTGTTGTCTGAGAGTAGCTGTTAGTTTGTGTGCTGTTATGAGTCCTAGTGGTCACAGTAGTCTGGCTGTCAGTTCAGAAATGTTCTTGATGTATGGTAACGTGGCTAGTCCTTTGGGTTGTGGCATGTCCTCATTCTGTTGTCTTTCCCTTAGGCATCTGTTGATGAAATTGCGGGGGTATCCGTTTTTGGCGAATACATTGTAGAGGTGTTCTTCTTCCTCTTTTTGCAGTTCTGGTGTACTGCAGTGTGTTGTGGCCCTTTTGAACAGTGTCTTGATGCAACTTCTTTTGTGTGTGTTGGGGTGGTTGTTTTCGTAGTTCTTGAATGTTGTTAGAGCTGCACCATCCAGACAAGTGGGGAATATTCCATCACCCTCCTGACTGGTGCCTTGTAGATGGTGGACAGGCTTTGGGGAGTCAGGAGGGGAGTTACTCGCTGCAGGATTCCCAGCCTTTGACCTGTTCTTACAGCCACTGTGTTTATGTTGTGAGTCCAGTTGAATTCTGGTCAATGGTTACCCCCAGGATGTTGATCGTGGGGGAATCAGTGATGATAACACCATTAAATGTCAAGGAATAATGGGTCAGTGGTGTGGAGGCTCACCAACAGTGATTTCTGAGTCACAGCGACTTGATTTTGGGGTCATGAGGTTGCGATGGGAGGCATGGAGGTCTGAATGCTGCAAGACCCCTTAAAATATTCACATGTTTATGCCATTGGTGGGCAGTTGTTGAAGCTTTCAGTCTCTGGGGCCCTGTTGCCATGACAGCCTGAGTAAACCAGGCCCTAGCCTTTTCCAGGGCGTACCCAGTGGTGTGTAAAGAGACCTCCTCCATCTTCCTCAGTCAACAACCCTCTCACCTTCCCCTCCCCCACATCCGTGCTGTGTGCCCATGGACCCCTCTCCCATTACTCCACCCCCAATTCCACACTCAGTGGGGACACATCAGGGTAAGGCTTAAGAAGCACTATGTTCGATGGAGTTTAGAACGATGAGGGGGAATCGAATTGAAACTCACCGAATTCTGAACGGCCTGGACAGAGTGGATGTTGGGAAGATGTTTCCAGTGGCAGGAGAGATGAGGACCCAAGGGTACAGCGTTAGAGTAAAGGGAAGACCTTTTAGAATGGAGATAAGGAGAAACTTCTTCAGCCAGAGAGTGGGGAATCTGTGTAATTCACTGCCACAGAAGGCTGTGGAGACCAGATCATTGAGTATATGTAAAACAGAGATTAATAAGTTCTCGATTTTGCCAAGGGGATCAAGGGTTATGGGGAGAAAGTGAGAGAGTGGGGTTGAGATACCTATCAGCCATTGAATAGCAGAGCAGACTCGATGGGCCAAATGGCCCAATTTCTGCTCCTGTGTCTTTCGGTCTCATGCTCAGGGATACGCGCTCAAATTAGCCCCAGATCCTCTGACTGATTGTCACAATGCTCCTACTTCCCCACACCCGACCAACACCTTCAGTCGGATGTCTCCCCAGACTAGTTTGTTCAGAGACAGCTATACCATAGCTCCACACTCCCTTTCTATGGCACTGTCTGTGGTAATGTAAGTTCAAATGTCCCCTGTGCATGGTAATGAATGGGAAAATGGCTGCATGGGCAGGATACTTGCCTGGGCGATCAGCCATGATGGTATCGAATGGTGGAACAGTCTGAATGGGCTGAATGGCATCCTTCTGCTGCTGGGTCAATTCCCTAGGTTCATGACAAGGATGCATCCCTCCTGACTAATGCACCTAACCTGCACATCCCTGAACTCTATGGACAGTTTGACGTGGCCAATTCACCTAACCTGCACATCCCTGAACTCTATGGATAGTTTAACATGGCCAATTCACCTAACCTGCACATCCCTGAACTCTATGGACAGTTTAGCACGGCCAATTCACCTAACCTGCACATCCCTGAACTCTATAGACAGTTTAACATGGCCAATTCACCTAACCTGCACATCCCTGAGTTCTATGGACAGTTTAGCATGGCCAATTCACCTAACCTGCACATCCCTGAGTTCTATGGACAGTTTAGCATGGCCAATTCACCTAACCTGCACATCCCTGAACTCTATGGACAGTTTAGCACGGCCAATTCACCTAACCTGCACATCCCTGAACTCTATAGACAGTTTAACATGGCCAATTCACCTAACCTGCACATCCCTGAGTTCTATGGACAGTTTAGCATGGCCAATTCACCTAACCTGCACATCCCTGAGTTCTATGGACAGTTTAGCACGGCCAATTCACCTAACCTGCACATCCCTGAGTTCTATGGACAGTTTAGCATGGCCAATTCACCTAACCTGCACATCCCTGAACTCTATGGACAGTTTAGCATGGCCAATTCACCTAACCTGCACATCCCTGAACTCTATGGACAGTTTAGCACGGCCAATTCACCTAACCTGCACATCCCTGAACTCTATAGACAGTTTAACATGGCCAATTCACCTAACCTGCACATCCCTGAACTCTATGGACAGTTTAGCACGGCCAATTCACCTAACCTGCACATCCCTGAACTCTATGGATAGTTTAACATGGCCAATTCACCTAACCTGCACATCTCTGAACTCTATGGACAGTGTAGCACGGCCAATTCACCTAACCTGCACATCCCTGAACTCTATGGACAGTTTAGCATGGCCAATTCACCTAACCTGCACATCTCTGAACTCTATGGACAGTGTAGCACGTTCAATTCACCTAACCTGCACATCCCTGAACTCTATGGACAGTTTAATATGGCCAATTCACCTAACCTGCACATCCCTGAACTCTATGGACAGTGTAGCACAGCCAATTCACCTAACCTGCACATCCCTGAACTCTATGGACAGTTTAGCATGGCCAATTCACCTAACCTGCACATCCCTGAACTCTATGGACAGTTTAGCATGGCCAATTCACCTAACCTGCACATCCCTGAACTCTATGGACAGTTTAGCACGGCCAATTCACCTAACCTGCACATCACAAACTCTACGGACAGTTTAGCACGGCCAATTCACCTAACCTGCACATCCCGAACTCTATAGACAGTTTAGCACGGCCAATTCACCTAACCTGCACATCCCGAACTCTATGGACAGTTTAGCACGGCCAATTCACCTAACCTGCACATCCCGAACTCTATAGACAGTTTAGCATGGCCAATTCACCTAACCTGCACATCCCTGAACTCTATAGACAGTTTAGCATGGCCAATTCACCTAACCTGCACATCCCTGAACTCTATAGACAGTTTAGCATGGCCAATTCACCTAACCTGCACATCCCTGAACTCTATAGACAGTTTAACATGGCCAATTCACCTAACCTGCAGATCCTCGGACTGTGGGTGGAAACCCGAGGAAACCCAAGCGGACACAGGGAGAATGTGCAAACTCCACATAGACAGTAGTTCAAGGCTGGAATTGAACCCCAGGTCCGTGGCGCTGTGGGGCAGCAGTGCTAACCACTGAGCCACTGTACCAGATATTGAAAGGCTTCTTGTTGCTAGAGATGCCAATGGATATGGGAATGGTGCAGAAAGGTGATGTCGAGGGAGAAAATTATCCACAATCCAGGAGACCACTAGCTCATTCCTGCTTCGATTTCCTGATGTTCTTATAAAGGTTAAGAAATGCAGCAGGCAGAAGCGCTCTCACTCAGAGCTGAACATTGACAGGACTATAATCAACATGTCACAAGATTCGAGATAAAGGTAACGTTTCTTTGCAATGTGTTCTCTTGGCTCTTCTGGAAGTTATAATTAAATCTCACTCTCACACTTCAGATGTGTTTGAACTCCTTTGTGCATATTACTGGCAACGCAATCGCATTCAGTTTCTACATAGAAACCAGCTGAACCCTTTATCTGGATTAGAGACCCAGTAATTATGCTGACAAATCTATTATTCTAAATATAAAACGTTTGAAAGTCTTGGTTAAATTGCTGCTTTATAATCACTGCCAGTTACACATTACTCTCTCAATAAATTTTCTAAGCCTTCCACACGTCTCCTGACTGGAAAGTAGCCATTGTTGTGCCCTTCACTCTCCTGAAATGTCATTACTCAACCCTGTTTTCAAAAGTTCGCTCACATTAACTGTAAGGACAGACATGCATTCTTATAGCAACTTTCTCTTCCTCAGGGTGCCCTGGCCAATGATATGTACCCACAGCACACTCGCTGTCGCAGCACAGGAGCTGAATTGTACACAGCAAGATCCCATGAGCATCATTGGTGTAAAGAGTGGGTACAGTGCATCACAATCAATACTGACCAGGGCACTTGTAGGCTCCTGAGCTTTTCAGTCATACAGTGGAATCTATTAGACTCGACTTAAGTTTTTTTTAAACTTATTATTCATTTTGTGGGTGTCATTGGCTCGGCCCAGCCCACCCCTAGATACCCCCTTTGAGAAGGTGGGGATGAGCTGCCTTCTTGAACCGCTGCTATCCACCTGCTGTGGGTTGACCCACAATGCCCTTAGGGAGGGAATTCCAGGATTTTGACCCTGCGACACTGAAGGAATGCCGATATATTTCCATGTCAGGATGGTGAGTGGCTTGGAGGGGAACTTGCAGGGGGTGGTGTTCCCATGTGTCTGCTGCCCTTGTCCTTCTAGATGGAAGTGGTCATGGGTTTTGGAAGGTGCTGTCTGAGGATCTTTGGTGAATTTCTGCCGTGCATCTTGTAGACAGTACACACTGCTGCTACTGAGCGTCGGTGGTGGAGGGAGTGGATGTTTGTGGATGTGGTGCCAATCAAGCAGGGATTACTTTGTCTTGAATGGTGTCAAGCTTCTTGAGTGTTGTTGGAGCTGCCCCCATTCAGGCAAGTGGAGAGTATTCCATCACCTTCCTGACTTGTACCTTGTAGATGGTGGACAGGCTTTGGGATGTGGCTCAGTGGTTAGCACTGCTGCCTCACAGCACCAGGGATCCGGGTTCGATTCCTGCCTCATTCTCCCCGTCTCTCCGTGGGTTTGCTCCAATTTACTCCCACAGTCCAAAGATGTGCAGGTTAGGTTGGATGGGCCGTGGGAAATTTCTCATAGTGTCCAGGGATGGGCTGGTTAGGGTGGCTGGCCATGGGAAATGCAGAGTTATAGGATAGATGGAGGTGGGTGTGTGTGGGATGGTCTTCGGAGGGTCAGCATGGAGTTAATGGGCCAAATGGTCTTCCACAGTGTAGGAATTCTATGCACCATCGTATCCCTGGCCTCTTGTAGCTACTTTGTTGATGTGGGCAAGTCCAGTTGAGTTCTTGTCAATGATAACTCTCCAGGATGTTGATTGTGGGGGTTTCGTGGAATGCTTTGCCATGGGAACTGTCCATGCTACCCCAGGCTTTTTCATGAAACATCAAAATATAGATTCGGAGCAGTATGAGGCCATTCGGCCCCTCGTGTCTGCTCCGCCATTCAATGTGATCATGGCAGATATACTTACCCAGGTTGACATTCCTTGTTTAGGTCGAGTCTAGTTCAATTCAGATATTCAAGAAGGGCATTGGATGGTCATTTGGATCAAAATGGTGGTCAGGGAAAAGGCAAGAGATTGGTGCTAAGGAACAGAACTGGTGCGAGCATGATGGGCCAAATGACCTCCTTCTGCCCCAAAATAATTCTGTTTGTCAAGAGTCGATCTTAACTCTGCCATGGAATTGTTTAAGATAAGACAGAATCTCGCCTTACTGTCGCATCTGAGACTGGCGCTGACCGCTCGCTCAGTTCAGTATCGGAGTAAGCCTGAAATATCCCAAAGGTTTCTCAGCCTCGGGGAAGAGACGAGGTGAAGGTGGAGCCTGACAACAGAGGGCCTGAGAAACACCAGTGAGCCCTGGCCTCCACAATTGCAGACTGGCTTCTGGAAACCGGGATTGCCAACAGGAAATTCCGGAATTACACAAACAACCAACGAGGGGAGAGGCCATTTTGGATTTGGTGCTCGGCAACAAGCCAGGACAGGTGTCAGATCTCGCGGTGGGAGAACACTTTGGTGACAGTGACCACAACTGCCTCACGTTTACCATAGCCTTGGAGAGGGAAAGGAGCAGTTACCAAGGGAAGATATTTAACTGGGGAAAAGGAAATGATGACGCTATCAGACAGGAGTTGGGAAGTTCAGATTGGGAGCAATTGTTCCACAGAAAGGGCACAGCAGACATGTGGAGACTATTTAAGGAGCAGTTGTTGAGAGTGATGCACGAATTTGTTCCTCTGAGACAGGTAAGAAGGGGTAAGATTAAGGAGCCTTGGATGATGAGAACAGAGGAGCTTCTCATCAAAAGGAAGAAGGCAGCTTACGTAAGGTGGAGGAAGCAAGGATCCAGCACAGCTTTAGGGGATTACAGGCTGGCTAGAAAGGTGCTGAGAAATGGACTGAGGAGAGCCAGGAGGGAGCATGAAAAAGGCTTGGCAGGAAGGATTAGGGAGAACCCAAAGGCATTTTACTCATACGTGAGGTATAAGAGAATGATCAGGGAGAAGGTAGGGCCAGTCAGGGATAGCGGAGGGAACTTGTGCGTGGAGTCTGAGCAGATAGGGGAAGCTCTAAATGAGTTTTTGGCTTCGGTTTTCACCAAGGAAAGGAAACTTGTTGTGAATGAAAACTTAGAGGAGCTGGGGATACAGTCTTGACCAGATCAAGATTGATGAAGTTGATGTGCTAGAAATTTTGGAAAACATTAAGATTGATAAGTCCCCAGGGCCAGATCAGATTTATCCCAGGCTGCTCCGGGAAGCGAGAAAGGAGGTTGCTGAGCCGCTGGTGAAAGATCTTTGCCTCCTCCCTCTCCACAGGAGTCGTACCGGAGGATTGGAAGGAGGCGAATGTTGTTCCTCTTTTCAAGAAGGGCAATAGGGAAATCCCTGGCAATTACAGACCAGTCAGTCTTACGTCTGTGGTCAGCAAAGTTTTGGAAAGAATTCTGAGGGATAGGATTTATGACTATTTGGCAAAGAATAGTGTGATTAAAGGCAGTCAGCATGGCTTTGTGAGGGGCAGGTCATGCCTCACAAGTCTTTGAGGAGGTGACAAGACAGATCGACAAAGGTCGAGCAGTGGATGAGGTGTATATGGACTTTAGCAAGGCATTTGATAAGGTTCTCCATGGTAGGCTCATTCATAAAGTCAGGAAGTATGGGATACAGGGAGATGTGGCTATCTGGATTCAGAATTGGCTGGCTGACAGGAGGCAGAGAGTGGTTGTAGGTGGAAAGTATTCTGCCTGGAGGTCAGTGGTGAGTGGTGTCCCACAGGGCTCTGTTCTTGGGCCTCTGCTCTTTGTAGTTTTTATAAATGACTTGGATAAGGAGGTTTAGGGGCGGGTTGTAAATTTGCAGATGACACAAAGGTTGGAGGTGTTGATAGTATAGATGGCTACTGCAGGCTGCAACGTGACATAGACAGGATGCAGAGCTGGGCTGAGAAATGGCAGATGGTATTCAAACTGGATAAATACGAAGTGATGCATTTTGGAAGGTCGAACTCAAATGCTGAATATAGAATTAAAGACAGGATTCTTGGCAGTATGGAGGAACAGAGGGATCTGGGTGTGCAAGTACATAGATCCCTCAAAGTTGCCAACCAAGTGGATAGGGTTGTTAAGAAAGCATATGGTGTTTTGGCTTTCATTAACAGAGGGATCGAGTTTAAGAGCTGCGAGGTTTTGCTGCAGCTCTACAAGTCCCTGGTGAGGCCATACGTGGAATATTGTGTCCAGTTCTGGCCGCCCTACTATAGGAAATATACAGAGGCTTTGGAGAGGGTGCAAAGAAGGTTTACCAGGATGCTGCCTGGACTGGAGGGCTTGTCTTTTGAAGAAAGGTTGAATAAGCTGTGACTTTTCTCTCTGGAGAGAAGGAGGAAGAGAGGAGACCTGATTGAGGTACACAAGATAATGAGAGGAACAGATAGAGTCAATAGCCAGAGACTTTTCCCCAGGGTAAGATTGACTGGTATGAGGGGTCATAGTTTTAAGATATTAGGGGAAAGGTATAGAGGAGACATCAGAGGAAGGTTCTTTACACAGAGAGTTGTGAATGCATGGAATGTGTTGCCAGCAGTGGTGGTGGAAGCAGAGCCATTAGGGACATTTAAGCGACTGCTGGACAGGCACATGGATAGCAGTGAGTTGAGGGGTGCGTAGGTTAAGTTACTATATTTTACATTAGGATTACACCTCGGCACAACATCGTGGGCCTAAGGGCCTGTTCTGTGCTGTACTTTTCTACGTTCAATGTTCTATTAAAATGATCAGTTTGAGTCACAATGTCATTCCTGTGGGTTCGCACCAGACGGAGGAATCATTCCTCTTCTTAAAGAAAATAATTTGTCCAGAATCAAGCCTTTTTGAAATTAAACCGGAATGTTGAGGATAATGGTACGCTGCTGCATTCTCCATGGCAACGCCTCACTCAGGCAGAGTCAGCTTTCCAGGCATTCACTACATTTTGGATTAATCCGTTCTCCTTCTACTTTCCTTCGTTTTTCCCCCTCATTGTGTTTCTTTTCTTCTTCTGCAATGGCCTCCGCCAATCCCAGCCTCCAACAGCTGCTCCCAGTCTCCTACAGCAATTCCCCCAGTCTCCAATAGCTACACCCAATATCTAACAGCGAATCCCAGCTTTAAATAGTAATTCCCATTCTCTAACAGTGATTCCCAGCCTCCACCAGCGATTCCCAGACTCCACCAGTGATTCCCAGTCTCCACCAGTGATTCCCAGACTCCAACAGTGATTCCCAGTCTCTATCAGTGATTTTTCCAGTCTATAATGGCGATTCCCTGTCTCCAACAATGATTCCCAGTCTCCAACAGTAATTCCCAGTCTCTAATAGCGATTCCCAACCTCTAACAGCGATTCTCGGCTTCTAAAAGCGATTCCCAGTCTCCAACAGCGATTCCAAGTCTCTAACACTGATTCCCAGTCTCCTACAGTGATTCCCAGCCTTTATCAGTGGTTCCCAGCCTCCAACAGAGATTCCCAGCCTATAACAGTGATTCCCAGTCTCTAACGGAAATTCCCTGTCTCCAGCAGTGATTCTCAGACTCCAATAGCTATTCCTAGCCTCTAACAGTGATTCCCAGTCTTGGACAGCGATGCCCAGCCTCCAACAGCGTTTTCCAGTCTCTAACAGTCATTCCCAGCCTCCAACAGTGATTCCCAGTCTCTAACAGTGATTCCCAGCCTCGGGCAGGGATTCCTAGTCTCAAACACTGATTCCCAGTTTCTAACAGTTATTCGCAGTCTTTAACGGCAATTCCCAGCCTCCAATGGCAGTTCCCAGCATCCAGTAGTGATTCCCAGACTCCAAAAATGATTCCCAGACTCCAAGAGTGATTCCCAGCCTCTAACAGCGATTCCCAGTGTCCAACAAGGATTCCCAGCCTCCGATAGTGAATTCCAGCCTCTATCAGCAATTCCCAGTCTCTAACAGTAATTCCCAGTCTGTAACAGTTATTCCCAGTCTCGGACAGTGATTCCCAGTCTCTAACAGTGATTCCCAGTCTCCAACAGTGATTCCCAGCCTCTAACGGCAATTCCCAGTCTCTAACCATGATTCCCAGTCTCCAACAGCGATTCCCAGACTCCAAAAGTGATTCCCTTTCTCTATCAGTGATTCCCAGCCTCTAACAGCAATTCTCAGCCTCTAACAGTGATTCCCAGTCTCCAACAAGAATTCCTAGTCTCTAACAGTTATTCCCAGTCTCGGACAGTGATTACCCGTCTCTAACCATGATTCCCCGTCTCCAACAGTGATTCCCAGCCTCCAACAGCATTTTCCAGTCTCTAACGGCGATTCCCAGCCTCCAACAGTGATTCTCAGTCTCTAACAGTGATTCCCAGCCTCCGATAGTGATTCCCAGTCTCAAACAGTGATTCCCAGCCTCCGATAGTGATTCCCAGTCTCCGTCAGTGATTCCCAGTCTCCAATAGCTACATCCAATATCTAACTGCGATTCCCAGCCTCCGATAGTGATTCCCAGTCTCCATCAATGATTCCCAGTCTTCAAAAGTGATTCCCAGTCTCCAACAGCGTTTTCCAGTCTCTAACGGCGATTCCCAGCTTCCAACAGTGATTCCCAGTCTCTAACAGTGATTCTCAACCTCCGACAGTGATTCCCAGTCTCCATCAGTGATTCCCAATCTCCAATAGCTACATCCAATATCTAACTGCAATTCCCAGCCTCTAACAGTCATTGCCAGTCTCCAACAGTGATTCCCAGCCTCCAACAGCGTTTTCCAGTCTCTAACGGCGATTCCCAACCTCTAACAGTTATTCCCAGTCTTTAACGGCAATTCCCAATCTCCAACAGCGATTCCCAGCCTCTAACAGTGATTCCCAGTCTCCAACAGTGATTCCCAACGTCCAACAGCTATTCCCAGTCTCCAACAGTGTTTTCCAGTCTCTAACGGTGATTCCCAGAGTCCAACAGTGATTTCTAGCCTCCAACAGTGAATCCCAGTCTCCAACAGTGAATCCCAGTCTTTAACAGCAATTCCCAGCCTCCAACAGGGATTCCCAGTCTCTAACAGCGATTCCCAGTCTCCATCAGTGATTCCCAGCATTTATCAGTGACTTCCAGTCTCCAACTGTGATTCCCAGCCTCCAAAAATGATTCCCAGTCTCTATCAATGATTCCCAGCCTCCAAATTCTAATTCCCAGCCTCCAAAAGTGTTTCCCAGCCTCCAACAGTGATTCCAGACTCCAACGGTGATTCCCAGCCTCCAACAGCGATTTCCAGTCTCTAACAGTCATTCCCAGTCTTTAACAACAATTCCCAATTCTAACAGCGATTCCCAGTCTCCAACAGTGATTCCCAGTGTCCAACAGTCATTCCCAGTCTCCAGCCATGATTCCCAATCTCTAACAGCGATGTCCAGCCTCCAACAACAATTCCCAGCCTGTAACAGTGATTCCCAGTCTACAACAATGACCCTCAGTCTACATAGTGCCTTCCAGCCTCCAACACTAACTCCCAGCCTCCAACCCTGATTCCCATCATGGTGTAGTGACCTGCAGGTGTGGTGGTCTGAGCGCACCCCCAGCCCCATAATCCTCAAGGTGAAGTCCGGTGTGGACTGGAAGCTAGGTGCCAGTGAGGGCTATTGTTGTGAACTTTTATTTTTGCAACACAGGACATTCTATTTCTCTATTGTCTAAGATCTTGCAACTAAAGAAGCTGTACCAAGTTGGCTAAAATGGTGTGATAAGTGGTGACAAATAAACTTGTCACTGTATCCATGAAGTATATGTGACAGTAAAGGCTAACTCTAATTCTAACTCTAAAGTGATATTAATTGTTGTTCCCTCTTGAGATTTGATATTCTTGCAATTGTATCCTGATGAGTGGAAGATGAGCAGCTTCAGCAACACACCCTTTTTTTCCGCAAGTCTCATGCTCTGTACAGTCCAGTGAATGTTCTAGAAATTCTCAAGAGGTCTGACAGCAGCTGTGGAGAGAGGAAAGCAGAGGTAACAGAAAGACTGAGCCTTTGGGAGTTCGTTTTGAACACTTCGAACAAACTCGATGTGATCGCAGAGGTGTTGTGCATCCCAGAGTAATCCTTGCGGGAGGAGGTTGCTGGGAAAGATGACCAAATAGGGATGGCATCAGAGAGGGAGCTAATATTGTGTGTGCCGAGGGGTGATGGAGTAACTCCATGAGAAAGGCCAGCCTTGACCTTATTGAGTGGCGGAGCAGGCTCGAGGGGCCGAATGGCCTATCCTTGCTCCTGTTTTTTATACTTTGATGGTCTCCATGTAACAGGAAGGATGAGGAGGTGTCAGCGGGAGCAGAAGAGATTTCCCAGAATGCTGCCTGGATTAGAGGGCATGAGCTAAAAGGAGAGGCTAGAAGTCTATAAAAGCATGGATAGGGTTGACGGTCAGAACCGTTTTCTCAGAGTTGAAATGTTTAATACTTGGGGGCGTGCATTTAAGGTGAGAGGGGGAAAGTTTAAAGGAGATGTGAGGGCTAAGTTTTTTACACAGAGGGTAGTAGGATTGTGGAACACACTGCGAGGGGTGGAGGTGGAGGCAGATATGATTAGATTAGATTCCCTACAGTGTGGAAACAGGCCCTTCGGCCCAACAAGTCCACACCGACCCTCCAAAGAGCAACCCACCCAGACCCATTCCCCTACATTTACCCCTAATAATGCACCGAGCACTATGGGTAACTTAGCATGGCCAGTTCACCTGCACATCTTGGGAATGTGGGAGGAAACCCACACAGACACGGGGAGAATGTGCAAACCCCACACAGACAGTCACCCGAGGCTGGAATTGAACCCGGGTCCCTGGTGCGGGAGGCAGCAGTGCTAACCACTGAGCCACCGTGCCGCCCCTTTTTACAAAAACCTGCAGCAATATGATAGGGCCGTTTCAGGGGCTTTTAGATCAGAACATGGATATGCCACAAATGGACCAAGGACAGGCAGAAAGGAGTTGTTTAATTTGGCGTCATGTTCAGTACAACATGGTGGGCTGTTCTATGTTTTCTTTCTCTGTTAAGGTGGAGATGGGGAGACCCTTTTGTTTTCTCTCATGCTTGGTTATGAGTCAATTTTGTTGAACTGAACTTTCACATTGTGCCAAGGTACAATTCAAACCCATCGGCCCCAAGTCATCGACGTGGAATTCAGTGATACAATGTGCAGAATGAGAAAAAGTTATATAAGTCGTAAAATAGAACATAGAGCAGTACAAGCCCTTCGGCCCTCGATGTTGCACCCATCTATGAAACAAATCTGAAGCCCAACTAACCTACACTATTCCATTCTCATCCATATGTTTATCCAATGACCATTTAAATGCCTTTAAGTTGGCGAGTCTAATACTGTTGCAGGCTGGATGTTCCACACCCCTACTACACTCTGAGTAAAGAAACTACCTCTGACATCTGTCCTATTTCCATCATCCTTCAACTTAAAGCTATGTCCCCTTATGATAGCCATCACCATCCGAGGAAAAAGGTTCTCGCTTCCACCCTATCTAACCCTCTGATTATAAGTCTCAATTAAGTTGCCTCTCAACCTTCTTCACTCTAACGCAAACAGCCTCAGGTCCCTCAGCCTTGCCTCATAAGACCTTCCCTCAACGTTCCAGTAAATCTCCTCTGCACCCTTTCCAAAGCTTCCACATCCTTCCCATAATGCGGTGACTGTACACAATACTCCAAATGTGGCCGCACCAGAGTTTTGTACAGCTGCAGCATGACCTTGTGGCTCCGAAACTCAATCCCTCTACCAATAAAAGCTAACACACCGTATGCCTTCTTAACAACCCCATGGATGACAACTTCCATGGATCTATGTACCTGGATATCAAGATCTCTCTGCTCATCTACATTACCAAGAATCTTAGCATTAGCCCAGTACTCTACATTCCTGTTACTCCTTCCAAAGTGAATCACCTCATATTTTTAATTAGATTAGATTAGATTCCCATCAGCATGGAAACAGGCTTTTCGGCCCAACAAGTCTAAGCCAACCCTCCGAAGAGCAACCCACCCAGATCCATTTCCCCCTGACTAATGCACCGAACACTATGGGCAATTTAGCATGGCCAATCCACCGACACATATTTTTTGGATTGTGGGAGGAAACCCACACAGACAGAGGGAAAATGTGCAAATTCCACAAACAGTTGCCCGAGGCGGGAATGGAACCTGGGTGCCAGGCGCTATGAGGTAGCAGTGCTAACCACTGACCCACCATGCCACCCCTTTCAAATCCCCTTTTCCATATTAAACTCCATTTGCCACCTCTCAGTCCCAGCTCTGAACTTATCTGTGTCTCTCTGTAATCTACAACATCCTTCAGTACTATCCACAACTATACTTTGTGTCATCCGCAAATTTACTAATTTATCTTTCTATGCTCTCATCCAGGTCGTTTATATAAATGACAAACAGCAGTGGCCCCTAAACAGATCCTTGCGGTACCCCACTAGGAACTGAACTCCAGGATGAACATTTCCCATCAACCACCACCCTCTATCTTCTTTCAGCTAGCCAATTTCTGATCCACATATGCTCCACACACTCACTCTCTCCCTTCTAACTTCACATAGAGACATAGACAATCATTACCATCCATTGTCCAAAGCTACATTATGGCGTGCACATATAGGAAGGATTACTCAGCTGGAGAGAGTTCAGAACACACTTACCATGATGTTGCTGGGGAAATGGAGGATTTGTGTTATAAGGAGAGGGGGATAGGCTGGAACTTTTTTCACTGGAGCGTAGGAGAGTGAGGGGTGACCTTTATAGAGGTTTATTAAGTCATGAGGGGCATAGATAAGGCAAATAGCAACGGTCTTTTCCCCAGAGTGGGGAAGTTCAAGACTAGGGGACGTATTTTTAAAGTGAGAGGAGAAAGATTTAGAAAAGATATGGGGCTTTTTTTTACACGGAGTGCAGTTCGTGAGTGGAATGAACTTCCAGAGGAAGTGGTGGAGGAGGGTACGATTACAACGTTTAAAAGGCATTTGGGTAAGTTCATGAAT
This sequence comes from Chiloscyllium plagiosum, assembly GCF_037043375.1. Classification (NCBI taxonomy): domain Eukaryota; kingdom Metazoa; phylum Chordata; class Chondrichthyes; order Orectolobiformes; family Hemiscylliidae; genus Chiloscyllium; species Chiloscyllium plagiosum. The sequence goes on from NW_028270143.1 coordinate 123,666,848, forward strand.
AGGGAATTAGAGGGAGATGGGCCAAATGCAGGCAAGTGGGACTAGTTTAATTTGGGAATATGTATGGCATGGACTGGTTGGACTGAAAGGTCTGTTTCCATGCTGTCTGCCTTTATGATCTATATTGTCAATAGCTGTACAGCACACTCTAGAAAGAGGATGAAGCTTGGGTTTGAAATGCCAGTGGAGTGTTTAGGAAAAGGAAGAGAGCGACAGATAGGGAACCCCGAGACCGTGTGAGGCCAGGAAAGTGAGGGTCTGATTTCTGCAGACAATGAGGATTAAAAACACCTCAGCAAATGAAAATGCATGGGGGACTGGGAAGAATAAAACTGCCCTTTAGGGAGCAGTAACTCATTCCATGTTCCTGCAACACCCATCAAGGACCCTGCATTAACCACACGGGGAGAGATTCATTGAGTCCCACTCTCCTCCTTATTGCATTGACCTCGAGTGTGAGTGTCCTATTTCACACTGACATTAGATTCTCTACAGTGTGGAAACAGGCCCTTCGGCCACCCCTCCAAAGACCAACCCACCCAGACCCATTTCCCTCTGACTAATGCACCTAAAACTACGGCAATTTAGCACGGCCAATTCACCTGACCTGCACATTGTTTTTGGATTGTGGGAGGAAACCAGAGCAAGTCCACTCAGACACAGGGGGGAATGCGCAAACTCCACACATACAGTCGCCCGAGGCTGGAATCGAACCTGGGACCTTGGTGCTGTGAGGCAGCAGTGCTAACCACTGAGCCACCATGCCACCCTCCCACTTGTCTCAGAAGGTTGTTGGAACTACGTTCCTCAGATAGCATTGGAAGCTGGTGTTATGGCCCAGGCTAGACCCTCTCAAAACATTTCAAGAAAGTAGCCTGAACCCTAATGTTTCTGGTTGTTTTAAGTAGGGGGTGGATATTCCTGGAGCAATGCAGCTGGTCCAATCACATAGTTTTAAATGAAACCGAATTTATTTGCAAAATGACCAAATGAGACACAAATAAAAGAGCACAGAATGTAGAAGAACTTAACTATTTAAAAACCCAATCGACTCCATCACAACTGAATGATGCTGTTCCTAATATTTGCAGCAATTCCCATAAACGCCCCCTTGGCACAAAAGGTAAAATCAAACTCAGGGTCTGACAGGAGAGGTGTCTGAGAGAGAGAAAACTGTTTCCTTGAGCAGCAGCCTCAAAAAACTGACCAGCAGCTCTGAATAGCCAGACTGCTAAAACCAGACCAAACCAGAGAAAAGCTGAGCTGGGAGAGCTGGCCCCTCCTCTTTCATTGTACAATTTATTTTAAAAGAATTGTAAGCTTCTTCACTGAGGCAGTATCTGTTAGCTATAATCAAACTGGCCCTAACACCTAACCAAACCAGACACATCAGACCTTCTGCATTTACGACCCCGCTCAAAACAAAACCTAGGGCAGGATACACCTTGTCACACCAGGCCAGGGAACACACTTGAGCCGGTGATTGGTAGGCTTTTGATGGACAAGGGGAGTAGAGGAGAAAAGCCAAGGATCTCAACCAGATTAGCCATGTTCTTACCAAATGGCGACAGGAGTTGCTGGAAAAGCTCAGCAGGTCTGACAGTGCCTGTGCAGAGAAATCAGAGCCTCAAGGGTCACTGGACCCCGAAACGTTAACTCTGATTTCTCTTCTCAAGTGCTTCCCGATCTGCTGAGCTTTTCCAGCAATTTCTGTCTTTTTTTTTTGTTTCTGACTGACAGCATCTGCAGTTCTGTCATTGTTTATTAACCAAACAGCAAGCCAGGTTCGAAGGCCTGAATGGCCTGTTGCTTGCCCCGTGTTGCAATGCCCCTGCGATCCTACCCTCACCTGTTTTCCTTCGACTGAGAAATAACAGTGAGCTTTTGCAATGATTCCTTTAAACTAGAGCTCACTGGTGGTTGCTGTCATAACAAAGAGGTTGTTCAAATGAGCCTGCTTATGACTCATGCGTGAGTGTGCATTATAATAATAAGCTTTATCCCCCTGACTGGTTTGGACTCCAGTGTGTATTGAATGAGATGCAAATACTATAACCTGGTCACCTGCCTCTAGCTCGGCAGAGCAACACCAGCCACAGAGAACCCAGCTCCCACCCTCTGGACTGTGTGAATAATTGCAATGCTCCAGTTCACGCAAGGAATTAAGGGATACAGGGAGAGTCTGAGTAAGTGGAATTGAAGCGCCCATCAGCCATGATTAAACGGTGGAGTGGGCTCGATGGGCCGATTGGCCTTGCTTCCACTCCTAGGTCATTTGGTTTTATGGTCTCTCTGCCTTAAAGAGGGAAGTGCAGCTGGAATTATCCAACGCTCTGTGCTTGCACAGTATAGAGGTGAGGAGGCTGTTGTGGTGCACTGGTACTGCACCAACATCTGAGCTGAGTGACCTGGCTTCAAGTCCCAGCCTGTTCCAGGAACATAAATGGGGAAAGGACGTTTCTTTACACAATGAGGATTTTGAATTTGTTTTTGTTTTATTCGTTCATGGGACGTTGGGTGTCGCTGTCTAGGCCCAGCATTTATTGTCCATCCCTAATTGCCCAGAGGACAGTTAAGAGTCAACCTCATTGTTGTGGGTCACATGTAGGCCAGACCAGATAAGGATGGGCAGGAGGCTGGAAGAACACGGTGGCACAGTGGTTAGCACTGCTGCCTCACAGCGCCAGAGACCTGGGTTCAATTCCCGCCTCAGGCGACTGACTGTGTGGAGTTTGCACGTTCTCCCCGTATCTGCGTGGGTTTCCTCCAGGTGCTCCTGTTTCCTCCCACAGTCCAAAGATGTGCAGGTTAGGTGAATTGGCCATGCTAAATTGCCCCTTGTGTTAGGTGAAGGGGTAAATGTAGGGGAATGGGTCTGGGGGCGTTGCACTTCGGAGGGTCGGTGTGGACTTGTTGGGCCAAAGGGCCTATTTCCACGCTGTAAGTAAGTAATCTAAAACACAGCAAGCCAGGCAGCATCAGGAGAGGGAGAAGTCGACATTTCGGGTGTAACCCTTCATCCCACCCCCAGTCCTGAAGAAAGGTTACATCCAAAACATCGACTTCTCCCCCTCCTGATGCTGCCTGGCCTACCCTGTGTCCTCCAGCCTCCTGCCTGTCGACTTTGGATTCCAGCATCTGCAGTTTCTTTATCTCTGACCAGGTAAGGATGGCAGTTTCCATCCCTAAAGGACATTAGTGACCCAGGTGGGCTGCTTTGCCCCAACAGTAGATTCACGGTCATTATAAGAGTCTTAATTCTAGATTTGCTTTTGTAAATGAACTCAACTCCCACCATCTGCCCTATGGCAGGATTCGAACCATGGACCCCAGAACGTTACATGGGTCATACCACTAGGGGCATCGCTTCCCCAGTGTAAGTTTGGAATGTAGTGCCTGCTACGGGGGGGAAATAATTTCAATACCAGCCTTCAATAGGGGAATTCAATAACCACTTGATAAACGAAAATCCTTTGTACCTCCAGGGGACAAGTGGATTTATTCAGGGATTCATCAGATGTGGGTGTTGCCGGTTTGATCAGAAAGGGAGGACAGTTTGAGCGCTGGTCCCTTAGAAAACGAGTCTGGAGATTTGATCATGGAAAATAAGGCAGATGAATTGAACATGGCTTCTGCATCAAATGGGCCAATGGGTCAAGGAGTGCCAGATAGAGTTTAATTTAGATAAATGTGAGGTGCTGCGTTTGGAAAGACAAATCAGGGCAGGACTTATACACTTAAAGGTAAGGCCCTGGGGAGTGTTGGTGAACAAAGAGACCTTGGAGTGCAGGTTCATATCTCCTTGAATGTAGAGTCGCAGGTAGATAGGATATTACAAACTGACCGACTCCCACAGCTACCTAGACTACACCTCCTCCCACCCTGCCCCCTGTAAAAATGCCATCCCATATTCCCAATTCCTCTGCCTCCGCCACATCTGCTCCCAGGAGGACCAGTTCCAAAACCGTACAACCCAGATGGCCTCCTTCTTCAAAGACCGCAATTTCCCCCCCGACGTGGTCGACGATGGTCTCCACCACATCTCCTTCACTTCCCGCTCCTCCACCCTTGAACCCCGCCCCTCCAATCGCCACCAGGACAGAACCCCACTGGTCCTTACCTTCCACCCCACCAACCTCCAGATACATCGTATCATCCTCCGTCATTTCCGCCACCTCCAAACAGACCCCACCACCAGGGATATATTTCCCTTTCCATCTCTATCAGCATTTAGGAGAGACCACTCCCTCCGCGACTCCCTCGTCAGGTCCACACCTCCCACCAACCCAACCTCCACTCCCGGCACCTTCCCCTGCAACCGCAAGAAATGCAAAACTTGCGCCCACCCCTCCCCCCTCACTTCCCTCCAAGGCCCCAATGGATCCTTCCATATCCATCACAAATTCACCTGTACCTCCACACACATCATTTACTGTATCCGCTGCACCCGATGTGGCCTCCTCTATATTGGGGAGACAGGCCGCCTACTTGCGGAACGTTTCAGGAAACACCTCTGGGACACCCGGACCAACCAACCCAACCACCCCGTGGCTCAACACTTCAACTCCCCCTCCCAATCCACCAAGGACATGCAGGTCCTTGGACTCCTCCATCGCCAGACCCTGGCCACACGACGCCTGGAGGAAGAGCGCCTCATCTTCTGCCTAGGAACCCTCCAACCACATGGGATGAATGTAGATTTCACCAGCTTCCTCATTTCCCCTCCCCCCACCTTATCTCAGTCCCAACCCCCAGATTCAGCACCCCCCTCTTGACTTGCAATCTTCTTCCCGGCCTCTCCGCCCCCACCCCCTCTCCGGCCTATCACCCTCACCCTCACCTCCTTCCACTGATCATATTCCCAGCGCCCCTCCCCCAAATTCCCTCCCCCCTACCTTTTATCTCAGCCCGCTTGGCACACCAGCCTCATTCCTGAAGAAGGGCTTATGCCCGAAATGTCGATTCTCCTGCTCCTCGGATGCTGCCTGACCTGCTGCGCTTTTCCAGCACCACATTTTTCAACTCTGGTACTCCAGCATCTGCAGTCCTCACTTTCTCCTAGATAGGATAGTGAAGAAGGCGTTTGATATGCTTTCCTTTATTGGTCAGTGCATTGTGTATAGGAGTTGGGAGGTCATGTTGCGGCTGTACAGGACTTTGTTTAGGCCACTTTTGGAATATTGTGTGAAATCCTGGTCTCCCTCCTATCGGAAGGATGCTGTGAAACTTGAAAGGGTTCAGAAAAGATTTACGAGGATGTTGCCAGGGTTGGAGGGTTTGAGCTATAGGGAGAAGTGGAATAGGCTGGGGCAAGTTTTCCCTGGAACATTGGAGGCTGAGGGGTGGCCTACTAGAGGTTTATAAAATCATGAGGGGAATGGCTAGGGTGAATAGACAAGGTCTTTTTCCTGGGGTGGGGGAATCCAGAACTAGAGGGCATAGGTTTAGGGTGAGAGGGGAAAGATATAAAAGGTACACAAGGGGCAATTTTTTTCACACAGAGGGTGGTACGTGTATGGAATGGGCTGCCAGAGGAAGTGGTGGAGGCTGGTACAACTGCAACATTTAAAAGGCAGCTGGATGGGTATATGAATAGGAAATGTTTAGAGAGATATGGGCCAAGGCTGGCAAATGGGACTAGATTAATTGAGGATATCTGGTCGAGTTGAATCGAAGGGTCTGTTTCCGTGCTGTACATTTCTACGACTCTCTTTAAGATCCTGAGGGGTCTGGACAGAGAGAATGAGGAGAGGACCCCTACAACCAGGGGTCACTGATTAAAGGGCCACCAGCTTAAAACAGCAATGGGACAAGTTTATTTTTCCTGACTGTCATGATCCTTTGGAACTGTCTTCCCAAAAAGGCAGAGGGATTTTTGAATATTGTTTAGAGAGAGGTAGAGAGAGACTCCTGGTGAGAAAGAGAGTGGATGATCTTCAGGAGTGACGTGGAAAGTGTATTTGAAGGTACAATTAGATCTTATTGAATGACAGAACAGGCTTGTGGGGGTTGAATGGCCAGTGCCTGCTCCCTTTTAAATGGTTGTACATCAATCAGGAGTTATGGCCTCATGATATTGTCACTGGGCGTTTCATTCAGTAAACCAGGTGATGCTCTGGGGACCTGGGTTCAAAACCTGGTACAGTAGATGATGGAATGCCCATTCAGTTATTATCTGGAATTACAACTCTAATGATAACCATGACACTGTTACCAATTATTGGGAAAACCCATCTGGTTCACTAATCAAATCTCTCTAGTGTGGAAACAGGCCATTTAGAGTCATAGAGTCATAGAGATGTACAGCATGGAAATAGACCCTTCGGCCCAACCCGTCCATGCCCCAACCCAATCTAGTCCCACTGCCAGCACCCGGCACATATCCCTCCAAACCCTTCCTATTCATGTACCCATCCAAATGCCTCTTAAATGTTGCAATTGTACCCGCCTCCACCACATCCTCTGGCAGCTCATTCCATACACGTACCACCCTCTGTGTGAAAAAATTGCCCCTTAGGTCTCTTCTATATCTTTCCCCTCTCATCCTAAACCTTTGCCCTCTAGTTTTGGACTCCCCGACCCCAGGGAAAAGACTTTGCCTATTTATCCTATCCATGCCCCTCATAATTTTGTAAACCACTATCCTACCCAGACCCATTCCCCTAACTGATGCACCTAACCTCCACATCCTCAAACACGATGGGTAATTTAGCATAGCCAATTCACCCTAACTTGCACATCTTTGGACTCTGAGAGGAAACCCACACAGACACGGGGAGAATGTGCAAACTCCACAGAGACAGACACCTAAGGCTAGAATTGAACCCAGGCCCTAGGTGATGTGAGGCAGCAGGGCTAACCACTGTGCCACCCATAATTTTCATTATGGAAGGAAACTGGTATCCTTACCCAGTCTGGCCTCCATGTAACTCCAGCCCTGCAGCTCTTTGAGCAAATAAGGATGGGTAATAAATCCTGGCCTAGCCAGTGACGCCCTCATCCTGTGAGTGACTGAGGGAAAAAACATGGCTTTATATTTTGAGGCTAATTTTATTCAGTTCAAAGACAAAAGTGCCTAGTAAATAGGGAACCTATTTCATTGGAGTAGATGTCACAGAGGGAATCATTTGCATGTTAAACTATACAGTGGATTTTCCTGCTTATTCCATGTGAAATTCACACACGTGTGCCCTCTTTCTCGCGTGTAAATATTTCTATAAAAGCAGTTCTGTAGAAGGTGAGGCTGTCCAGGACATGAGAAATTAACAGAATGAAGCATTTCACGTGTTCGCTTATATAATGTAATGTAAAATATTGGGCGAATATCATTTACACACATTGTGTGGGACCGTGGACATTGTGTAAGTGCTTGGTAAAAGCTGTGGATCATTGTTTAGTGTGAGCAGTTTGTTCCAGTGGGTGGATTTCTGGTTACATTTGACTTTGCAGTTTGTATAATACCTAATATCGCTTCAATTCGATTCAAACGTCCGGAATAATTTCCAGATTCCGCATGACCGAAGCTGAGAGTTTGTATCGCTGCTCATTGTCACCCAGTAAATAGGAAAAACCACACTGCCCTGCTCTCAAAGGCTGGGTCTCGGAATTCCCGGGACACACTGCCCCCTCAGAATCTGTTCACTTGTGACTGTCAGCTCGCAACGTCAGATCTGCCAGTGCCTTTGGGAAAATGGGAATGCTAGAGTGGCAATCACCCTTGGGCCAGCCCTGAGCGCAGAAGGTTGTGGAGGCCAAGTCACTGAATAAATTCAAAAAAGAATTGGAATCAGTTTTTCAAATATTAAAGGCCTCAAGGGGTATGGGGAGAAAGCGAGGACGGAGCATTATACGGTTTTGGTCTCCGAATGTATTTTTAAGGCGGAGATAGATGGATTCTTGTCAGGCAGGGGAATCAAACTTTAATGGTGGCAGTTAGGGAAGTGGAAGTAAGAACATAGTCATATCAACCATGATCTTATTGACCAGTACAATAGGTTTAAAGGACTGAATGGCCTACATTCGGATACAATCACCTTCATGCGGTGATCGAGAACTAAGCGACAAAATGTAACATTAAGTGATCTCCCATTTAAGGTGACTTTCGGGAGAAATATCATTGTTAATTTTTGGAATTCAGGATCGTTGATTATATTCAAGGTTGTTCAACAGATCTTCATTGGATAAAGAGGTTACATGTCATGGGGAAACGAGTAAGAATGTGGAGTTCAGGACCCGTAATCACATCAGCCATGATTGTCTTCAGTGGCAGAACAGCTACAATGGGTCAAATGGCTTCCTCCTGACTCCCCAAAGCCTGTCCACCATCTCCAAGGCACAAGTCAGGAGTGTGATGGAATACTCCCCATTGCCTGGATGGGGGCAGCTCCAACAACACTCAAGAAGCTTGACACCATCCTGGACAAAGTAATCCACTTGATTGGCATCACATCCACAACCATCCACTCCCTCCACCACTTACGCTCAGTAGCAGCAGTGTGTCCTATCCACAAGATGCACTGCAGAAATTCATCAAAGGTGCTCAGACAGCACCTTCCAAACCCATGCCCACTTCCATCTAGAAGGACAAGGGCAGCAGATATATGGGAACACCACCCCCTGCAAGCTCCCCTCCAAGACACTCACCATCCTGACTTGGAAATATATCGCTGTTCCTTCAGTGTCACTGGGTCAAAGTCCTGGAATTCCCTCCCTAAGGGCATTGTGGGAATTTGTACACCAAACTGACTGCAACAATTCAATCAAGCAAGTCACCACCAACTTCTCAAGGGCAGTTAAGGTGAGGGGGAAAGATATAAAAGAGACCTAAGGAACAACTTTTTCACACAGAGGGTGGTACTTGTATGGAATGAGCTGCCAGAGGAAGTGGTGGAGGCTGGTACAATTGCAACATTTAAAAGACATCTGGATGGGTATATGAATAGGAAGAGTTTGGAGGCATATGTGCCGGGTGCTGGTAGGTGGGACTAGATTAATTTAGGATATCTGGTCGGCACGAATGAGTTGGTCCCAAGGTTCTGTTTCTGTGCTGTACATCTCGATGACTCTATAATAAATGCTGGCTGAACCACATTCTATGAATGAATAGGAAAAGAAAGTTGACAAATAAATGCAACATCCCTTTCAGTGGATAGTGGGAGTAAATGAGTAGTTGAGTTGAAGGAGTGAATCGAACAATCCTCTTTCTTTAAGCTCTGGTTTAGAAATTACAATTTTGTGTTTGCACTCAATGGGGTCTGTCCCTTTGGAGTTACCTTCTGTGCTATCTCTTACTCAGATCATTGTTTTGGGGGCTATAACTCCCAGAACTAATAATGAAAGGGAAGTGGGGGGGGGGGGGTGGGTGGGTGAGAGTTATATTTCTGAAAGCTGACTCCATGGAAATGTCAAAGTGCCAGTTGCTGATCATGGCACTGACATCCTACAGCTGCCGAAATCGGCTCCATCCTGGATTGGCACCTCAGACTTCAATAATGTCAGGAAAGATTACAAATGGCATGAATCTACTTAGGAGCACCAATCACTCTGCCTTACCCGTGCACGGCCAACTTTGTGGGCACTTCCAAAGCTGGACTCTGCAGAAGTACAGAGCGTAGACGAAACCAGGTTCATTGCTGGTGGCACTGGCTCATCGTTCCCTGGTGCTGAATTCTGGGATTGTTAAACAGCTTTTCCGTGTCTTCCTGAATTAGTGCGGGTAATGGGGGTGGTGGTGGTGGTGGAGTGGGCAGGCTGGGAGCTGGGTAGACTGGCAGGGTGATAGTCACAGCCGCGTTGGTGGGGCATTGCCCAGAGTGCCAACAGACAAAAGCTATGACCAGCCATCCCCCCACATTCAAGGGAACAGCCAGGTAAACCCTGCACTCAGATACACATCGGCTATGCAGGTCCTTGCATGGGCTCAATGTTCCTGGTCATTGTGGACGTGCACGCAGAGTGGTTTAATGTGCATAGAGTTCATCGTCAAATATGGGTCGATGATAGAAACACTGCGAGCATCTTTTGCAACACATGGGCTCCCAGGCATATTGGTCAGAGAGAATGGGCCATCGTTTACTATCAGGGAATTTGAATTTTTTCTGAAGTCATTTTTTGATTTCTCATATAAGAACAGCTCCATACAATCCTTCATCCAATAGTCTGGCAGAAAGAACAGTCCAAACTTTCAAGGTAGGCTTAAAGAAACAGCCAGGAGAAAGTGAGGACTGCGGATGCTGGAAAAACACAGCCAGTCAGGCAGCATCCAAGGAGCAGGAAAATCGACCTTCAGACATAAGCCTGATAAAGAGCTTATGCCCAAAACGTCAATTCTCCTGCTCCTCGGATGCTACCTGACCTGCTGTGTTTTTCCAGCACCACACTTCTCGACTTAAAGAACCAGCTCACTGCCTCACCAGATACCAAACTGTCCTGGCTCCTGTTTGATTATAGGAACCCCCTCACGCAACCACAGGGATAGCTCCAGCAGGGTTGCTGACGGGGAAAAGACTCTGCACCAGGTTAAACCTGACCTTCCTGATTCTGGGAGAGGGAGGGTGGAACCACATCAGGAATACCAATTCCGGACAGAAGACTCTACTAAGCAAGAGAGAACAGTTTCCTTCAGGGTTACCCCATGGTAAACTAATGGAGAAAGTGAAATATAAGAGTTGGCAGATCACGTTAAAATTGTATAAGACGTTGGTTTGGCCACATTTAGAATACTGTGTACAGTTCTGGTCGCCACATTACCAAAAGGATGTGGACGCTTTGGAGAGGGTGCAGAGAAGGTTTACGAGGATGTTGCCTGGGATGTAAGGTGCTAGCTATGAAGAGAGGTTGAGTAGGTTAGGATTGTTTTCATTAGAAAAAAGGAGATTGAGGGGGGACCTGCCTGAGGTTTACAAAATGAGGTTTGTGGGCGGCACGGTGGCACAGTGGTTAGCACTGCTGCCTCACAGCGCCAGAGACCCGGGTTCAATTCCCGCCTCAGGCGACTGACTGTGTGGAGTTTGCACATTCTCCCCGTGTCTGCGTGGGTTTCCTCCGGGTGCTCCGGTTTCCTCCCACAGTCACAAAGATGTGCAAGTCAGGTGAATTGGCCGTGCTAAATTGTCCGTAGTGTTAGGTAAGGGGTAAATGTAGGGGTATGGGTGGTTTGCGCTTCGGCGGGTCGGTGTGGACTTGTTGGGCCGAAGGGCCTGTTTCCACACTGTAAAGTAATCTAATCTAATCTAATCTAAAATCATGAAGGGTGTAGACAGGGTGGATAGAGACAAGCTTTTTCCCAGGGTGAAGGATTCAATAACGAGAGGTCACGCTTTCAAGGTGAGAGTTGGAAAGTTTAAGGGGGATACACGCGGCAAGTACTTCACACAGAGAGTGGTGGGCGTCTGGAACACGTTGCCAGCAAAGGTGGTAGAGGCAGGCACGGTAGATTCATTTAAGATGGGTCTGGACAGATGCATGAGTAGGTGGGGAGCAGAGGGACACAGAGGCTTAGGAATTGACCGACAGGTTTAGACAATAGATTTGGATCGGCTCAGGCTTGGAGGGCCTCCAACCTGGCACTGCCTTCCTGACCTGTCCATCACTCTGACCTATCACCTTCTCCCTCATCTTCATCCACCTATCATTTTCTGAGCTACCTTCCCCCCAACCCCGCCCCCTCCCATTTATCTCTCAGCTCTGACCCACAAGCCTCATTCCTGATGAAGGGCTTATGCCCAAAACATCAATTCTCCTGCTGCTGCCTGACCTGCTGTGCTTCTCCAGCACCACACTCTCATTTCGGCCCATCCAGTCCACTCCGCCACTCAGTAAGATAATGGCTTATCTACTGACCCTCAAGTGGATTCAAAGGTAACCTTCACAAAAGAACTGGATAGAACAAGCTCCTGAAAAAGAGAGTCACACAGTGATGGGAAAGAACGGGGAGGTTAGGGTGTAGTTGGACAAAAAGCCTGCACAGATACAACAGACCGAATGGAGTCCAGAGACACTCTATGGTCGTTTGATGGTCCTCCCATTCTCCAGTGGGGCCACCTCTTCCACGAAGGGACATTTGAAACACAGGTTTCTGACTTTCAGAGGGGGAAACATCCGAATAGTCCACTATCCTGGATCCAATACCTCATTACACAATGCGTGGGCCCAATCCTGCGTGGATCAGTGGTCATTTGAGAACGTTTCTTATGTTAATGATGTGTGCATGCTGCATCGGGGGAGGTATAAAATTATAAATAACTTCCAGAGCTTTCTTTGTTGTTTCACTTGCAATGGTTTCTATGGAGACTACATCCTACTTAATGTACTTTCTTGAAATGATCTGGACTTCTTGTGTTGGAGGAGTAATTCTGAACAGGAGACGCTCAGGTAAGAGGGGAGTGGAACAACGGAAGTAGCCATCAGCTTAAAGCAGTCCACATCTTGGAATGGAAAAACAGCATAGGTCTCCTTGTAGGAGCTATCACAGAATCACAGGAATGTTACGGCACAGAAAGAGGCCATTCAGCCCATGTTGCCTGTACTGGTTCGAGGAGGAGCATCCAGATAAGGCAACATACATGTTGATTGGGTGACAGTAACAATCAGCGAGTGTCAATAGCAAAGATTAAGCCATGTGCTGTTACACAATGAATTTTCCTAACCTTAACTGGTTTCACATAATGAATGCTTTTCACCTTGTTAAACTGACCTTACATACTGAATCCTTCCAATATTGTTAAATGGCTCTATATAATAAATGCCTTCCCACCTTGTTAACCCATTACCCTTGCCTCCAGCACCCCATTGTTAACTGCAAGTTCTTATCTGATCTGAGCCATGCTCAGCTGAACCTCTTGTTTCACAAAACTCAAAACTTAACTGTTTCCCTATCTGCTCATACCTGTACCCATCTCAGGGCTATAACCTGGTGAAATGTGATTTTTAACTTGTCCACACCAGTTCAACATTGGCTCCTCCACATTACAATGGAATATAGAAGACACAGTTAAATTAAGCTGTACAAATGGGAAAGAAAAGTGAATTCTCTCTCTCTCTCTCTCTCTCTCCCTCTCTCTATGAGTAACTGTAATGAAGTGCTTTTTGAGATTAATGGCATTACATTGTTACCATGTGGCTCAACAGCTTAAAATTTGTATTATACATATGTAGTTTGGTTTATTTTATTTATGATTTTTAACGTTTTTTTTGCGTGTTTCTGCTTTGTCGGTAAAACCAAATCTGATGGATTGTGAGTTTGAGTCTCAGTGAAAGACCATTAACGCGAGAAGCAAAACATGGTCTATCAAGCCAGATTTCATCCAGTATTAATACCAGCTGGGATCATAACAGTCATCAGTCTTTTCATGAGGAATTTCGATCATGAATAAACATCACGAGCCCGGTTCATGTCAGTGCCAGTCAATGTGCATGCGCTCGGAGAATGCACACACACCAGAAAATCTACAGGAATTCCAACCGGTTTGTGGTTCTATTGTTCAGCTTTTTAATCATTAAATAGGAAGCAAACGAGGAGATTATTTGGCCCAGAATTGACGGGGAGTAGGTTGAAAGAATCCCTTCACTGGGGAAGCAGGCCATTCGGCCCACTGAGTCCAGACCAATTCTCCAAACATCAACCCACCCACTGCCCTGCATTTCCCATGGTTAGCCCACCCATCCCCAGACACTAAGGGGCAATTTTAACATGGCCACCCCACCCTAACCTGCACATCTTTGGACTGTGAGAGGAAACCCACACAGATACGGGGAGAATGCACAAACAGGCTGGAATCAAACCAGTGAACCACCCAGAAGAATACCAATGTGATGGAAGTTATTTGGGGTGTTGGGTGAAATAATGGCTTGTACAAACAACATGTGGCAGTTACAAGAAAGCATGCCACAGATTGGGCCTATAAGGAATTCCGCTGTCTGACGGACCAATCGCTTTTGTAGTTAAACCACATGACGGGGAGATGAGGGATTGTGGGTGAATTCACGCCTGGTCACCATGGGAATTCTGAACTTTTCAAAGGGCTGCAATTCTCAGTGCAACGTTGACTCAGAATGTTGATCCTTCCGATTGATTTGTGGTCCTGTTGTTCAGCTTTTTAATTCCCAGCATTGACATCATCTCCATGGAGCATTCTCACAAGAATCTAGCCTCTCTCTTAAAAATCACACAACACCAGGTTATAGTCCAACAGGTTTAATTGGAAGCACACTAGCTTTCGGAGCGTCGCTCCTCCATCAGGTGGTTGTCCAATGTTACCTGATGAAGGAGCGTCGCTCCGAAAGCTAGTGTGCTTCCAATTAAACCTGTTGGACTATAACCTGGTGTTGTGTGATTTTTAACTTTGTACACCCCAGTCCAACACCGGCATCTCCGAATCATAGCCTCTCTCTGCTATTGAGGAGAATAATGTTTCTGGGTCATGAGCAATTCTACATAACATTAGCAAGAGGTTGATTGTCTGTACGGAAATGAGATTATGGAAAACAGACCATTCGGTCTAGTTGGTTAGTGTTGGTCGATAGTCACATTCGCTTTTAACATGTGATAGTCTAATCACATGACCCACTCTGATTGCACGAGGGATTATCCGTTATCAAATAAGTTGAACTACATCCAACACAGAGTCATAGGAGGGTTACAGCACAATAATCTAGACTTGCAGATGATTAGTGTCTAGTATGGGATCAAAAACAAGGAATCCTGCAGCAAGTAACTTACCTCCTGACTCCCCAAAACCTGCTCGCTATAGCTCAAGCTTGACAAGATCCTCACTTGCCTGGACGGGTGCAGCTCCAACAACACTCAAGAAGCCCATGCCGCCCATGACACATCGACCCGCTTGACTGGCACCACATCTAGTACCTTCAGTATTCACTCCCTCCAGTGCCAATGCATAGTGAGTACCAACTACAAGATGCACTACAGCAACTCACCCACTGGCAAAAGCAGCGAGAGGTTTAAACTGATCAGCACCGTAGTTAAGGTATAGAATCCCTACAATGTGGAAGCAGGCCATTGGGTCCATCAAGGCCAAACTAACCCTTCAAAGACCATTCCACCCAGACCCTATCCCTGCCTTCCCCATGGCCAGCATGCCGAGCCCAGGCACCCCTGGGCATTTTACCAGGGCAACCCAGCTAATCTTCACACCTTTGGACTGTGGGAGGAAGCCCATACAGACACAGACAGTCACCTGAGGGTGGAATCAAGCTCAGGTCACTGGTGCTGGGAGGCAGCACTGCTAACCACTGAGCCACCGAGCTGCACTGGGGAATGCAGTGCCTGGAGGTGTGGTGGAGGCAGTCGAGAGGGCATTGGATTGTTATTTGGTGATAAATATTGTGCAGGGGTCTGGGTGAGACTGGTACCAGGTATTCACACGTCTTCAGTGTGCTAGTGCAGGAATGATGGGCTGAATGGCCTCTTTTCACAATGTAACAATCCTGTGATTGTGTGAAAACTCTTCAGGTAGCACATCCCAAATCCATGAACTCTAGAAGGGGAGGGGCAGCAGTCTCCATATCATCCTTTATTACCCCTCACCTTCACTTGGAAAGAAATCAAAGATAAAGTAAGGATGTTAGCCTTCATTTATACCTGGAATCATTTGGATTAATGTTCCTCTGAGGGCTCTCAACGTTCCTCCATCCTCCACTGTGTATATAAACCAGGACTGCTAGCCATGGACAGACCCGTTAATAGTGTTTTCATTCAAAACCCCAGTTAATGTGGACTACAGTGTGTCTCTTGGTAATGGTCTGGTGGTTGTATTCCTCGATAAAGGAATTTCTGCTCACGCAAATCCCGAAAATTCCGTCCGCTCTGCCAGCGTAATGACATCGAACTGAAAGCAAGTTGGATGTGAGAGTGAAGTTGGGCGGCACGGTGGCACAGTGGTTAGCACTGTTGCCTCACAGCGCCAGAGACCCGGGTTCAATTCCCGCCTCAGGCGACTGACTGTGTGGAGTTTGCACGTTCTCCCCATGTCTGCGTGGGTTTCCTCCGGGTGCTCCGGTTTCCTCCCACAGTCCAAAGATGTGCAGGGTCAGGTGAATTGGCCATACTAAATTGCCCGTGGTGTTAGGTAAGGGGTAAATGTAGGGGTATGGGTGGGTTCGCTTTGGCGGGTCGGTGTGGACTTGTTGGGCCGAAGGGCCTGTTTCCACACTGTAATGTAATCTGTAAAAAAAAAAAATCTGTAATCTGCTTCAGATATTGATCGTTCACTGGATTCAAGGAGGGGATGGTGAGAGTGAAAAATGGATTCAAGTTCTCTGTCGCTCCAGGATCTCAGACAGACATCCAGCCAGATTGGGGAGAGGCAGCCAAAGGCCAGAATGTATCCCAATCTGTGGCTGTAGCCCAGAAATTCCACATGATTCCCCAGAATCTCCAGCGTCATCGCTATGACTCACATCTCCCACACTGCCTTGGAATAACTGATGCACAAACTCGATAGATTCATAGTGTGGATGCAGGCCATTCAGCCTATTGAGTTGACACAGTGGTGCGGTGGTTAGCACTACTACCTTTCAGTGCCAGGGGCCCAGGTTCGATTCCAACCTCGGGTGACTGTATGTGTGGAGTTTGCATGTTCTCCCTGTGTCTGCGTGGGTTTCCTTCCACAATCCAAAGATGTGCAGGCCATGTGAACTGGCCATGTTAAAATGCCTATAGTGTTAGGTGCATTAGTCAGAGGTAAATATAGGGTAGGGGAATGGGTCTGGGTGGGTCACTCTTTGGAGGGTCGGTGTGGACTTATTAGACTCAAGGAGCTGTTCCACACTGTAGGGAATTTAATCATCCCTCCAAAGAGCCTCCCACCCCTATGTCCCTGCATTTCCCATGGCTAACCCTCCAAGCTTGCACATCATGGGACAATTCAGCATGGCCAATCAACCCTAAACTGCACATCTTTGGACTGTGGGAGGACACAGGGAGAATGTGCAAACTCCACAGTCGCTGCTCAAGGGTGGGATCAAACCTGGATCCCTGACACTGTGACACAGCAGTGCTAACCATTGTGCCATCCCGTAAAGACAAAGATGGCAAACTTGCCACAAGGTCATGGCCTAGGGGACAGTGTTACCCTGCTTGATATGGTACACACATGGTGCTCTTGGGAAATATCACCAGCAATGCATCTACAAACTCTTGCAAACCCATTGGCGCCGTATGCTCTCCAAAGTCCGCGCCCTTCCTCAGGACAACCTCCCCTGCATTGAGGGACTGATTATGGTCAATCAGTATCGGCTTGACTCAAGAACGGCTTTGTCAGGGTCTTGACCCTCAGCCTCATCATGGGATTTCCAGGAGAAATCCTTCAAGGTCATCCCCAAAACCCTCTCAAAAAGATGACAACTGTCCCATCTGACTGGTGGTAATCTCTTGGCCAAGGGCACCCAGACTGATAGAGAAGCATCTGGAAAGGTGTCAGCCATCTCCGACCCCCCTCCGCCGGTACAGGGCAAGCACACACAGGGTATGAAAATCCACCCACTCTTCCACCGCCTGAGCCTCCAGTGGCAGGACACAGGTATCTAGCACTGGCTTGTTTAGTCTCCCACAGGCCCACAACGCTGGATGGGAACTAAGTCACCTTCGGTCTTAAATGACTACCCAACAATAAGGACGGGGACCAATCACTACATCCTCCTCAATGTGCAGAGCTGGGGATTTCACCTCCGTATTCTGATTTGCTCAAAGGGTTGCACCTCCCCTCAGTGGTGGACTAGGGATATGCATAAAGTCATCCTGTACAGAATGGAAACAGACCCTTCAGCCCAAATGGTTCCTGCCGAGCAGATATCCGAACCTAATCCAGTCCCATTTGCCAGCACTTACCCCTGTAAACCCTTCCTATTTATGTACCCGTCCAGATATCTTTTGTTTAATTCACTCATGGGATGTGGACGTCGCTGGCTGGGCCCAGCATTTATTGCCCGTCCTTAGTTGCCCCCTTGAGAAGGTGGGGGTGAGCTTCCTTCTTGAACCGCTGCAGTCCACCTGCTGTGGGTTGACCCACAATGCCCTTAGGGAGGGAATTCCAGGATTCTGACCCAGTGACAGTGAAGGAACAACGATACATTTCCAAGTCAGGGTCGTGCGTGAGTGGATTGGAGGGGAACTTGCAGGGGGTGGTGTTCCCATGTACCCATGTGCCCTTCTATTTGTTGATGGAAGTGGACGTGGGTATGGACAGTACAGTCTGAGGATCTTGGGTGAATTTCTGCAGTACATCTTGTAGATGGAATACACTGCTGCTACTGAGCGTCAGTGGTGGAGGGAGGGGTGGTTGTGGGTGTGGTGCTAATCGAGCAGAGACTGCTTTGTCTATATCTGCTGGTGAAAAAAAAAATGTACAGCTCTCTTTTATCAAGTGAATAATGTTGACTGTATTAACCTGCTGCTCTGAATTCCTTTGTAACTAGATCCTTCCAAGTAGTGCTTTTGACTTACCTATCCCATCATGCAACAGGAGTGGGTTAGTGTATCAGTGTGAATGATGGTGATAATATTATGGAGCGCAGTATGAAACGGAGCAGTAGAGAACACCAGCAATTCACTCACTGTACCACCTGTTTGCAACTGGGAGGGCCATGGCATAGTTACATTATTCAATCATGAAGATGAGAAGATGATTTATTGGCCAAACTCCTACTCGATTACCTTTAGCTGTCAAAGCTACTAATGTATCAAGAAACCCAGAGAGCTGCCATCCCCTTTGTCAGTTACATTGTCAGCAGGTAAGCGTTTTGATGTGAGAATTAATGCATTTTCAATCTTTGAGAGTACTTGAACGTGAAGTATCTATTCAGGAAAGTGTCAGTGTCTCCAAGATCACCAGGTCTAACAATTTCACACCGACTCCATTAACACATTAAGACTGTTCCGATGGGAAGGATCCCAATCATGTCGGGTCAGTGTCACCTGTTATTAACAAGGTTCTCAGCGATAAGGTCTTGCGAGGCCTGTGAAGGGTATTCAGCCTCTGGACCTGTCGCTCTGAACCTTTACAGTGTGTAGGCATGGACGCCACGTATTGAAGAGCTCAGTCAGTCTAGGCCTATCAGGGTTTCCCATGTCCCTGTTTGGAGAGCCAGTGAGCCTCGATGGGCTGAATGGTCATTCTCCCACACTGGAATGATTCTGCGATTGCTGTGGAATGCATGGGGACAGACATTGGCCAATTTCCAAAAATCATCTGTCCCAAGTGAATTTTGTTTTTACATCTTGGATTCTATTCCATTGAAATGTGTTCTTGCCGAAGGACTAGGGACAAGAAGCAGGATTGCCATTGGATTAGCAATCTCAAAGCCCAGGTCAATGCTCTGGGATCATGGGTTTGATTCCCACTGGGACACATGGTGACAATTGAACTCAATAAAAATTTCGAATGAAAAGCTCAACTGGTACACTAATATCCTTTTAGGAGGAAAATCTGCCATCCTTACCTGACCTGGCCTATGTGTGACTCCAGACCCACAGCATCGTGGTTGATTCTTAACTGTTCTCGGGGACAATTAATATTGGATTGATGTCCACATCCTGAAACAAGCCACCTTACCTAGAGACTGATGTCAGAGTCCTCAAGTCATCTGAGAGAGACTTCTTCCCTGAACCACTAGGGGACGTATATCAGTGTGTTTTATTCACTCACAAGACATGGATATCACTGGCTGGGCCCTGTATTTATTACCCGTCCCTAGTTGCCCCCTTGAGAAGGTGGGGCTGAGCTGCCTTCTTGAACCGCTGCAGTCCACCTGCTGTGGGTTGACCCACAATGCCCTGAGGGACGGAATTCCAGGATTTTGATCCAGTGACAGTGAAGGTATGGCGAGCATTGTGGCTCAGTGGTTAGCACTGCTGCCTCACGGCACCAGGGACCCAGGTTCGATTCCCGCCTCGGGCGACTGTCTGTGTGGAGTTTGCACATTCTCCCTGTGTCTGTGTGGGGGTGCTCCGGTTTCCTCCCACAGTCCAAAGATGTGCAAGTCAGGTGAATTGGCCATGCTAAATTGCCCACAGTGATAGGTGCATTAGTCAGGGCGGGAATGGGTCTGGGTGGGTTACTCTTCGGAGAGTTGTTGTTGGGCCAAAGGGCCTGTTCCATACTGTAGGGAATCTAATCTAATATAATGTGGGTGGCACGGTGGTTAGCACTGCTGCCTCACAGCACCAGAGATCTGGGTTCAATTCCCGCCTCTGGCGACTCTCTGTGTGGAGTTTGCACATTCTCCCCATGTCTGCGTTGGTTTCCTCCGGGTGCTCTGGTTTCCTCCCACAATCCAAAAATGTGCAGGTTAGGTGAATTGGCCATGCTAAATTGCCCGTAGTATTAGGTGAAGGGGTAAATGTAGGAGAATGGGTCTGGGTGGGTTACGCTTCGGCGGGTCGGTGTGGACTTGTTATGCCGAAGGGCCTGTTTCCACACTGTAATCTAATCTAATCTAATCTAATAATTCCAAATCAGGATGGTGAGTGGCTTGGAGGGGAACTTGCAGGTGGTGGTGTTCCCTTCTATCGGCTGCCCTCACCCTTCCATATATTAGCAGTCGTGAATTTGGAAAATGCTGCGTAAGAAGCCTGAGTGACCTCACTGTCCACTTTTACAGGTGATTGCGCTCTTGCTGATGGCCTGGGGACAGTATCACTGTCCAGGAGGCTGTGTCACTCTGGCTAACCAACTACCCACTGAGCCCTTGGGTAAATGGCTGCCATCGGTCTGATAAACACGGCCTGGCCCTCACAGACATCATCGGCTCAGGAATTAGCAGAGTGACCCCAGGAACCCAGCGACGGCGTCCTCTCGAGAGATGGCAAGAACACGTCTAAGGTAGCAAAGTCAGAAAGTACCTGGTGTACATGGCTATTAAGATTGTACTTTAGAAAGGAAAGCTTTGAGAGGCCTGTTTCCGTGCTGTAGGCCTCTATGAGGTCAAGGAGAATAGGTTGGGGATTGACACTACATGAATTCAGAGGGCTTGAACAAAGACAACAGGCAGAATAGGCTTCTTCCGTGCCATAACTTTGTTATAATTCTGGTGTGTGACTTTGACCTCAAAGTAACAATTACTAATTAATTGTTCCAGTACAGTAATATCCCATAAAGGCAAATTCAAATTTTCTCACATAGAATCCTTCAATGGAAACAGGCCATTCAGCCCAACAAGTCCACACCAACCCTCCAAAGAGTATCCCACCCAGACCCATCCTCCTACCCAGTAACCCTGCATTTCCCATGGCTCACACACCTAACCTGTACATCTCTGGACGCTATGGGCAATTTAGTAAGGCCAATCCATCCGAACTTGCACATCTTTAGACTGTGGGAGGAATCCAGGGAGAATGTGCAAACTCCAAACAGACAGTCACCTGAGGTGGGAGGAGGGGGGTTCGGAATATCGAACCCAGGTCCCAAGTGCTGTGAGGCAGCAGTGCTCACCACTGAGCCATCATGCCAAACACTCAGAGGACAGATAACAGAAGTTGTTAGTTATTTCCTGTAGCATTTATTTTTGATCAAACACAAATTACTGTCTGAGGAAACAAAACAGACCAGAGCCCAAGCTGGTGGGAGGTGCAGGGACAATGCAAAGGTCTTTTTCTTGTTCTTCCCAGTCTTGGGAATGATATGTTTCCCAGGATTGTTATCCAAAGAAGCCAGTAAGGTGTCGGAAAACTTGCAATGGGAGTGTAACCTTGGGCAATCGCTTGCTCTGTCTGGAAGCGTTCACTCAGACCCGCCTTATGAAACAACCAATTGCCAAATGTGTACATTGGAACTCTCAGTCACTCTCAGGCGAGTTGGCGAGGGAATACTTCCAGTAAAAGGCAGTCTTGTACTCATTCTATCTGCCCAACCAACCCACAGCATTCACATTCCGCACCAATCTCCTACACAGCACCATCAACAAATCGTTTCAATGCCACAATTCATCAACAGAGGTGTCCTTCCAGGTCAGATCATGTGAGCTGAACAATATCTGCGGTATTTCACTGTCCATTGCTCATTCAGGGTGAGAGGAGCCTGGTGCAGAGGGAGTGAGACCGTGGAGTTCAGGAAAAGTGTGGATGCTGGGAGACATTCTCCGTGGAACAAAGGAGACCGACGTGGGGTTTGAAAGTGGTGATGGTTTAAGATTGTGGCATGAAGCCCTTGTGGTGCAGTGGTAGTGTCCCTACCTGTGAGGCAGAAGGGCTCGGCCCAAACCACACAGCAGTTCTGCTGCTAACCTGCAGTTGGCAGCTCATGTTCTGACCTGGCAATGGAAAGGATTTTTTTTAATCCCTCATTTGGGCCCAGATGTTCCCCGAGTGTAACTGTTAGTGTTTTACTGATGATCGAGAGTAGACTGATGGGGCGGTAATTGGCTGGGTTGGGTTTATCCTGCTTTATATGTACAGGACATACCTGGGCAATGTTCCACATTGTGGGGTAGGTGCCAGTGTTGTAACTGTACTGGAACAGCTTGGTTAGGGGAACGGCAAGTTCTGGAGCACAAGTCTTCAGTACCATTGCTGGAATGTTGTCAGGGCCCATAGCCTTTGCAGTATCCAGGGTCTCCAACCGTTCCTTGATATCACGTGGAGTGAATGGAATTGGCTGAAGACTGGGATCTGTGATGCTGGGGACCACTGGGGGAGGCCGAGATGGACCATCCCCTCAGCACTTCTGGCTGAAGGTTGCTGGGAAAGCTTCAGCCTTATCTTTTGCTCCGATGTGCTGGGCCCTTCCATCACTGAGGAGGGGGATATTTGTGGAGCCTCCTCCTCCAGTGAGTTGCTTAGTCACCCACCACCATTCACAACTGGATGTGGCAGGACTGCAGAGCTTAGATCTGATCCGTTGGTGGTGGGATCGATTAGCTCTGTCTCCAGCTTCTTATGCTGTGTGCCATGCAAGCAGTCCTGTCTGAGTTACTTCCCGGTCTCTTAATCTCCCTTTCACTCACAGAAACATAAGAGAATAAAACCAGGAGCAGGAGTCCACCCTTCAAGTCCACCATTCAATATGGTCATGGCTGATCGTCCAACTCCGAATCATCTTCCCACTTTCTCCCATACCCTTTAATGCTTTTAGTTCTTAAGAACTATATCCTCTTCCTTCTTTAAACATTCCATGTTTGGGTCTCAAACACTTGCTATGTCAAAGGATTCCACAAGCTCCCCACTCTCTGGGAGATGACATTTCTCCTCATCTCCATCCCAAATAGCCTAACCCGTATCCTTGAACTGTGTGACTCCTGGTCCTGGACTCTCCAGTCATTAGGAGCATCCTTCCGGTGTTTACCTTCCCTAGTTCCGTTAGAATTTTATCGGTTCCTATGAGATTCCCCTTCGTTCTTGTAAACAGCAAATATGGTCCTAACTGATCTCTTCCCGGAGCAATCCTGCCATCCCAGGAATCATATCAATTGGGAGACTAAGTTGGTAGGGGAGCAGATTACAAGGCAATGGATCCAGTCAATCACAGTCCTGACACTGGAGAGAGTGAGGACTGCAGACGCTGGAGATCAGTGTCGAGAGCGCAACGCTGGAAAAGTACAGCAGGACAGGCAGCATCCGAGGAGCAGGAAAATCGACGTTTCAATCAAAAGCCCTTTATCAGGAATGAGGCTGTGAGTCTCGGGGGTTGAGAGATAAATGGGAGGGGGGTGGGGGTGGGGCTGGGGGGAAGGTAGCTGAGAGTGTGATAGGAGGATGGAGGTGAGGGTAAAGGTGATGGGTCAGGAAGGAAGATGGACAGGTGGGACTGGTCATAAGGGCGGTGCTGAGCTGGAAGCTTGGAACTGGGATAAGGTAGGGGGGAGGGAAATGAGGAAACTGGTGAAGTCCACATTGATGCCGTGGGATTGGAGGGTACCGAGGCGGAAGATGAGGTGTTCTAACTCCAGGCGTCGGGTGGTAAGAGAGTGGCAATGGAGGAGGCCCAGGACCTGCATGACCTGGGGGGGAAGGGGGGTGGGAGTTAAAGTGTTTGGCCATAGGGCAGTAGGGTTGTTTTGTGAGTGTGTCCCGGAGATGTTCTCTGAAGCGCTCTGCGAGTTGGTGTCCTGTCTCCCCAATGTAGAGGAGACAGCATCAGGTGCAAAGTATACAGTAAATGACGTGTGGAAGTGCAGGTAAAATTCTGATGGATGTGGAAGGCTCCTTTAGGGCCTTGGTCAGAGGTGAGGATTGAGGTGTGGGCGCAGGTTTTATAATTCCTGCGGTGGCAGGGGAAGGTGCAGGGAGGGGAGGGTGGGTAGGTGCGGGGGTTTTTTTTGAGATATTTCGGAGTACAAACTAAAAGGTTGCAAAAGACAAGCCAAATTCCGATATACATCCAAACTTATGTTTTGCAGGGTCGATATTTCATAAGAGATTAATTTTACAAAGTTATCTCTGTTCATGATTTATATTAATGCATCTCGTGAGACGTGAATAAAATAGAGATGTAATGTCGAGCGTTATTAGCAATATCATTGATTTAGTTTCGTGTTGCTTTTATAACACATCACTGTGGGGTTCGGAGGTTCAAACTGCAGGCATTTCCTCCTGAAAGCCATTAATGAGTGATATTAATTATTATTATTCATTCCTTTACCCTAGCCTCTACCCTCTATTATTTCCCTCCTTTACTGCACGAATGATATCAATGTTAAAATAATTAAATTGTCCAGTCACTGGAGTTGCAATTCTTCAATTACTGAAGCTTGAACAATGGTTTCACTAAATGAAAATAACCGAAGGGGTTGAAAGGTAGGAATTATTACCTCTAGTGGTGTCTGGGCATAGGCAAAGGCAATAAACCATTGTTATGGACTACAGCAGACCCCCTCAAAATATTTTAAGAAGGTAGCCTAGACTCTAACGTTTTCTTAATTTAAAAAGCAAATGTGACATGCTGTGCCCCAGATAGTCAAACTACTTGACATTAAGGAGAACACTATTCAAACAGTACAGTCGAAATACAACAAAAGAAAGAAAAACTTAGCATCACTTAACTCTGTTGCAAAACTTAATAGTAGATACAGTACAGTAACATCCCTTTTTCAATGTACTGAGGTCATCATGGTACCTTTTTCGGGGGGGGAGGGATGTTTCAGTGTACTGTTGTTGATTCCACTAAGATTTGGGGCTTCTTGTGTTTGCGTCCCTATGTCTCTCGTGTGTTGTATTTCTAGCCGTGTATCGTATTTTGTTTAGTCTTAAATAAAAAGTAAATATAGTAACATCCCATAAACACAGCCCCCGGCAAAAAGGCAAATTCAGATCTACTCACATGGAATGCCTGCAGTGTGGAAGCAGGCCATTCAGCCCATCGAGTCAACACTGACCCTCTGAAAGGCATCTCACCCAGACCTACCCCCCATACCCTCTACCTGTAACCCTGGATTTCCCATGGCCAATCCAGCTAGCCTACATATCCCTACATATCACAACACCCAATCCACCCTGACCTGCACACCTTTGAACTGTGGGAGGAAACCAGAGCACCCAGAGGAAACCCACATAGACATGAGGAAATCATGCTCACCTGAGAGTGGAATTAAACACAGGGGTCTCCTGGTGTTGTGAGGCAGTGGTGTTAACCACTGAGCCACCGTCCGCAGAGTTAAAAAGGTTAACTCTTTCTATTTGATCATCACACAACCAGGATAACCACACAGAGAATATGTAAACTCCACACAGACAGTCACCTGAGGTTGGAATCGAATCCAGGTCCCTACGGTTGTGAGGCAGCAGTGCTAACCACTGAGCCACTTCATGCTAGGCTTGTAGTAGGTCGAGAAACCCCAGTTTTTGGCTGTCACTGAGGAAGGGTGAAAAAAGTAACTTCTTCAAAACCCCAAAGCAACTGCTGAAAGTTAAAACTGAAACTCCTGCAACTATGAGAGTTTGAGCCCACCCATTCAGGCTGCTTCTATTGTTCCAACTTCAAATAAAGAAACCTAAGGTCTCACAAGTTGTTTATCTTCTCAGAGACTTTCCTCCAATCCCTCTCTGAAAGAAACCAGGACCAAACACACCTCTTAAAGTTACAGCATCATCGCTCCATTCTGATAGTATTGTCAAGAAAGATTATTTCACCCAAAGGGCAATGTGCTTTGTCAGTGAAACTTCACTCCCTCATAAAGCCAGAAGTGGAGACGTTTGCCAATGATTGCACAACATTCAGTCCTATTTTACGGTTTCTCAGATACACAATAAAAGCTGTGGATGCCAGAAATCTGAAACCAAAGCAGAAATTGCTGGAAAACCCCAGCAAGTCTGACAGTATCTATAGAGAGAGAAAGAGAGAATCCCTACAGTATCGAAACAAGCCCTTCAGCCCAACAAGTCCACCACATTCTCCTATATGTCCCCTGATTAATGCACTTAGCCAACACGTTCCTGAAATTGAGCACAGCCAATCCACCCTAACCTGCACATCCTTGAAACGTAGGGGGAATCCCACACCAGACACAGGGGGAATGTGCAAACTCTGCACATACAACCACCCGAGGCTGGAATCGAACCTGTGTCCCTGGTGTTCTGAGGTAGCAGGGCTAACCACAGAGCCACTATGCCACCCCTTAGCAGAGTCAATGTTATGAAGATATGAAGGGAGTTGGAAATGCGGTGGATATGGTTTTAGATATTTTCTATTCAACCTGCTCGGTGATGTTGTTATACATAGAGACAGAAAGTCATAGAGACATACAGAACAGAAACCGACCCTTCGGTCCAACACATCCATGCTGACCCAGATATCCCAACCCAATCTAGGCTCATTTGGCAGCACTCTAGAGCAGGTACTGGGGGAGTCTTGGTACAGAGATGGGGACACCATTACTGCAGCAGATTTTATGCCGTTGAAAAGGGAGGGAGGGAGTCACAATTGGAATGAAAAGGGAAGTCAGGCAAAGGTTAGAAGGCGAATTAATTGAGAGATTGGCAAAAAACAAAGGGCTATGAAAATCTGAAACGATAACAGAAGGGTCACTGGACTTGAAATGTTAACTGTTTCTCTCTCCATGGGTGCTGCCCGACGTTGCTGAGTTTCTCCAGCACTTTCTGTTTTTTATTCGAGACATTAGCGATGCCATAAGTGTCAAAGGGATCGACTTGGGTTTTAGAGCGAGGGTCAATAGCAGAATGAAGTTCAGCTCTGACCGAATGCAAAAGCGTGATTGCAAGACACAGACGCCACGGGGAATAAAAACATCTTCAAAATGGAGCATAGATATGAGGATTGATTCACAGAGGCATTAGCATTAGGATTAATTAACAGAGATTAAACCAGAATTAAAATTAACTTTCAACCCATTAGGGGAGACGGAGAGTAGCTCTTGTCCAGAAAGGACTTGTAAAGAGAAAAATAGAGAAGGATACAAACACTGTGTTTAATTTATATGATCTGAGCTGTAACCATGGTGATTCTGTTAATATAATGCTTATAAACATGGCCAATTATCTTGAGCTGATGGAATTGAATCCTGCTTAACATGACTAACAGTAATGATATATCAATTCAACTTCAGCGTCTTTGTGAGCTGAATGCTCATTAATTGATAAAGTTTGTTAAAAACAGCCTTTCTAAATGGTCGCAGTGACTTGCAGATATAACACAGAGAATAATGAGAGGATGTTACAGTCTGGAATCCAATCAGGGGGAGACGTGAGCGGGGTGGGGGTGGGGGTGGGGGTCGGTTCTGGGGTGTTTTTTAATGCTGCTTTAAAGTTTGGGTGCTTTATCAGGATGTCTCCTCATGTGGGACAATCTAAAGCAAGGGGTCACAGTTTTAGGATAAGGGGTGATCGATTTAAAACAGAGAATGAGGAGGAATTGCTTCTCTCAAAGGGCTGTGAATCCGTGGAATTCACTCCCCCAGAGTGCAGTAAGATGCCAGGACATAGATTACATTCCAGGAGGATACAGACAGATTTTTAGTTGGGAAGCCACTGCATCAAGGAAGGGTCACTGGACCTGAAACTTTAACTCTGGCTTCTCTTCACGGATGCTGCCAGACCTGCTGAGCTTTTCCAGCAACTTCCATTTTTGTTTCTGATTTACTGCAGTTCTTTCGGTTTTGAATGAGGATCAGGTTGAGGGGTTATGGAGCGTGGGTGGGAAAATGGAATCGATGCCAAAGTGAGATCAGCCATGATTGTATGAAATGGCGGAGCAGGCTCAAGGGGCTGAATGGCCTACTGTTCCTTGTTATAATGTTCTTATAATAACAACAGCAACAGTATTAACCTCCATCAAAGTGGTTCCTTTCTTTTACAGTAAAGCATGAAGAAATCAAAGTGGAATTTTCTTTTAATTCATTCACAGGATGAGGGCATCACTGGCTAGGCCCAACATTTATTGCCCATCCCTAATTGCCCAGAGAGCAGTTAAGAGTCAACCCCATTGCTGTGGGTCTGAAGTCAGATGTAGGTCTGACCAGGTGAGGATGGCAGAGTCCTTCCCTAAAGGCTATAAGTGAACTAGATGGGTTTTTCCAACAATGGATTCATGGTCATCATTAGACTCTTAATTCCAGATTTGCTTTCATTGAATTCAAGTTCCACCTTCTGCCATGGTAGATTTTGGGTCCCCGGAACATTACATTGGTCTCTTGGATTAACAGATGATGGAAATGTGTTGCTGGAAAAGCGCAGCAGGTCAGGCAGCATCTAGGGAACAGGAGAATCGACGTTTCGGGCATTAGCCCTTCTTCAGGTAATCCAAGAGGAGAAAGTGAGGTCTGCAGATGCTGGAGATCAGAGATGGAAATGTGTTGCTGGAAAAGCGCAGCAGGTCAGGCAGCATCTAGGGAACAGGAGAATGCCCGAAACGTCGATTCTCCTGTTCCCTAGATGCTGCCTGACCTGCTGCGCTTTTCCAGCAACACATTTCCATCTCTGATCTCCAGCATCTGCAGACCTCACTTTCTCCTCTTGGATTAACAGTCTAGTGATAATACCACTAGGCCGTCACCTCTCCTGTATGTTGGTCCTTTAAACGTTGATCTTTAAATTCAAGATGGCGGCGGCAGCAGCAGGGTAGGGAGTGCTAAGACTCTATGCCTGTACGCTCCCGCTCACTTGGCCGGCCATTAGCTTGCTGTCTCTCCATGGATGCTGCCTGACCCAGTATAATTCACAAGAATAATACCTGGACTTCAAGGGTAACGTTACGAGAAGAGATTATATAAATTAGGTCTGTTTTCTCTAGAATTTAGCAAGTTAAGGGTGATAAAGTCAAAGTAATCAAGATATTAACAGGAAAAGGCAGAGTAGATAAAGAGGAACTATTTTCCACTGGTTGAGGATTCTAGATCTAAGGGCTTGGTCTGAGAATTACTTCCTGACCATCCACGAGAGATGTTCAGAAACACTTCCACACACAAAGATTGGGAGAGGTTTGGAACTCTCTTCCAGAAACGGCACTAGATATTGGATCAGTTGTTAATCTGAGAGAGACTTTTTGTTAAAGAAAAGGTATTAAGGAATATGGGGGCCAAAGACAGGGAAATGGAGTTAGGCCACAAATCAGCCATGATCTGATTGAATGACAGGACAGACTTGAGGGGCTGAATGGCCTCCTCCCGTTCCTGTGTTCCTATGACGAAGCACTTCATCTTGCTGACAGAAGGGTAGACTTGACACATTGGGAGTATAACAAAGGTTCACCAAACTGATTCCTGAGATGGACAGATTGTCCAATGAGGAAACATTAACGAGGCTGGGCCTGTATTCCCCATGGTGTAGAATCCCATTCAAACATATAGCACTCAGAGAGGGCTAGATCCAGGATGGATGATTCCTTCTGAGTGGAGGGGGATACAGTCTCAGGGGTGACCTTACAGAGGTTTATAAAATCATGAGGGGCATGGATAGAGCAAACAGACAAGGTCTGTTCCCCAGTGTGGGGGGGAGCCCAGAACTAGAGGGCATAGGTTTAGGGTGAGAGGGGAAAGATTTAAAAGGGACCTAAGGGGCAACTTTTTCACACAGAGAGTAGTACGGGTATGGAATGAGCTGCCAGAGGAAGTGATGGAGGCTGGTACAATGACAAAATTTAAAAGGCATCCGGATGGGTACATGAATAGGAAGGGTTTGGGGGGATATGGGCCAAGTGCTGGGAAATGGGACTAGATTAGGTTGGGATATCTGATCGGCATGGACGAGTTGGGCCAAAGGGTCTTTTTCCGTGCTGTACATCTCTATGACTATGACTCTAATAAAGGGGAAGCCATTTCGGACTGGGAGGAGGAGGAATTTCTTCACTGAATGGGTGGAGAGTGTTTGGAATGCTCTTCCCAAACACTTGTAGAGGCTCAATCATTGAGGTGTGATCGAAACAGCGATCTATAGCCTTCTAGGTTTTAAAAGCGTTAAGGGATCAAGGACAGTGTGTGTAAAGGTTGTCAGGATGATGAATGGAGCAGGTTCAAAGGCCTAACAGGGCCTACCCCTACTCCTGTTTCGCATGTTCTCACATCCACAACAGAGTTATCAAAATAATTGACACCCGGCAACATAGGACAATCATAGTGAAGATGGGGAGGTGGGTATTAAGGAGGAAGAAGAGGTAGTGAGGCAACGTAAGCTGCAGAGTTTGAACAGGCGGCTGAATACTGGGCCATCGAATGGTGGAGAGACACAAATCTCTATCCCAAAGATGTAGGATCAGAGGAGATTGTAAAGTTACGGAGGGGCAAGGATCTGGAGGCAATTCTGCCCAGAGACAGAGAGTTGATTGGTTTCTCAGTCAGGAGCAATTGTGTGGGTCAGGAGTACACAGCATGACAACAGCACCCTGAATGGTTCCTGAGTGGGCAGCCTGTGTGCATGAACAATACAGCGGCAACAAGCCTCTCTCTCTCTCTCTCCTTACAGAGAAATTCAATAGAATTGGAAGACAGTTATTCTCACTCTGCATCTGCCTATAAGTTGCTGCCTCTAACTAGTGACGGAGAGACTGAACCATGCATGTAACAACTACCCTGTGCCTGCAATACATGACTGAGAGGACTTGGAAAGAAAAAAATTGGTGAGCAGAAGAAGCAATACGATACCGCATCGGATCATGTGAACTGGCGCTATTGAACTGTGCTCCCCTCGTACTTCTTCATCGTTCGCTGATGTCTATCTGCAGGGGTGGGGAGGAATGTTTCCTCCCAATTGGGGAATACTCCAGCGGTCCAGGACATTCAGCCTCTGATCTTCAGGTCAGCGTCCTCCAAGGTAACCTTCGAGATGCACAACAACACGGAATCGCCGAGCAGAAACTGATAGCCAGGTTCCGTACCCATGAAGACAGACTCATCCGTGACCTTGGGTACATATCACACTACATGTGACCCACCACACTGTTCTGTATCTGTAAAATCTTCCTCACTGTCCAGTACTGACACCATCACCTTGATAACCTGATATGATCTCTCTACCTTAATTAGTTTGTATAGTTTTGGATTACTCATTACTTTGGGTAGACCCTCAGCCTGCCACTCTTGTACCTATTATATTATTTCAGCTGTTTGGTTTGTCTCCAGCGCCACCTTATTTTGAATTTTTCTGTAATTATCACTCTGCCTTATTATAGATCATCCCTTGCTATTCAGCCGTTAACATTTTACTCACACTTTTGATCACCTGCAGGGACTCGTTATTCAGCCTATCGACAGTCTGCTCGCACCATTAGTCCTATCTTTTGATCTCTCTCTGTGCCTGTGAACTTCCCGCCACTTCACCTGACAAAGGGGCAGGGCTCCGAAAGCTTGTGATTTCAAATAAACCTGTTGGACTATAACCTGGAGACATGTGACTTCTGGCCTTGCCCACCTCCACATCACACTGTAAACCATGCAACTTGTCTTTGTTGGTGAGTTTGCCTGTAACCTCTGTAGAGTTAGCCACGCCATACGTTTTTTTTCTTGTTCTCCTGATGCTTAATTCCAAAGACGATGGCTGGCCACGTTGTTCTCCAATTCACCTTCACTTATGAGCTGATTAAATTCGGAAGATAATTCCTAATTACCCTGATCTGAGATATTATGACATTCCTCTGGAGCACATGGGACTTGGACGCAGGACTCCTGGCCCAGAGATAGGGACACCACCATTGTACCAGACACTCACCCCCCTCAACTCCCAACACACTCCGCAACCCCATCCCACTCCAGAAGTGAGGAAAGGGAATAAGTTGCTCCAGGTTTAGCTACACGCCTGCTTCTGATCTTGATATCTTAAAAAGGTCTTTTTTTTCTGAAAAGAAACCCATGTTCTTCAAAGGTAAATCGATCCCCAGCTTACACTTCATCAGCAATTTGACTGTGGTTGAGGTCACATGAAATAAACCTCTGCATCCAGCCATCTGAAGGAGCATTAATTGGATACTGAGTGAGTGACTGTGACGTAATCACAGTGGCTCAGTGGTTAGTGCAGCTGTCTCATAGCACCAGGGACCTGGGTTCGATTCCAGCCTCAGGTGGCAAACGTTGTAGTGTTTTCACTTTCGCTCTGTGTAGATTTCTTCCCACAGTCCAAAAATGTGCAGGTCATGTGGATTTCCCCGTAGTGTTCAGGGGTGTGTGGGTTAGTAATGGGGGATGCAGGGTCTGATTCAGATGCTCTTGGCAGGGCAGGTTGTAGGTTAGAATGGCCTTTTCTGCACTGTAGGCGTTTTACAAAGAGTGTAAGGTATAAGAGTGCCATTTGGCTCTACCATTTGATCATAGCTGATGTGTTTCTCAACTGCACTCTCTAATTCTGATTATTTTCGTTTGATTTGAAGCAATTTGTTATTTGTAATTTCTCTCCAGGTCTGTGTCTATATGTTGCCAACCTTTTTCCTTGGTTTTGAACCCGACTCTGATCTATCTCTGAACAACTTGCTCTGGGCTTTAGGAAAGCACATGACTGCCTACATTAACATGGGCAGCATGGTGGCTCAGTGGTTTGCACTGCTGCCTCACACCAGGGACCTGGGTTCAATTCCAGCCTCGGGTGACTGTCTGTGCGGAGTTTGAACGTTCTCCCCGTGTCTGCGTGGGTCCCCTCCGGGTGCTCTGGTTTCCTCCCACAATCCAAAGATGTGCAGGTTAGGGGGATTAGCCCTGCTAAATTGTCCATAGTGTTCAGGGATGTGTAGTTTAGGTGCATTAGTCAGGGGTAAACGTAGAGTAATAGGGGAATGGGTCTGGGTGGGATACTCTTCAGAGGGTCGGACTTAGAGAGTCATAGAGTCATAGAGATGTACAGAATGGAAACAGACCCTTCGGTCCAACCCATCCATGCCGACCAGATATCCTAACCCAATCTAGTCCCACCTGCCAGCACCTGGCCCATATCCCTCCAAACCCTTCCTATTCATATACCCATCCAGATGCCTTTTAAATATTCTAATTGTACCAGCCTCCACCACATCCTCTGGCAGCTCATTCCATACACGTACCACCCGCTGTGTGAAAAAGTTGCCCCTTAGGACTCTTTTGGACTTGATGGGCTGAAGGGCCTGTTTCTGTTTCCACGCTGTAGGGGATTCTATGATCCCTAACAGGGAAAGGAACATTTAAAACTGACCCCTGTTACAGACAGAAGAGGAGTGTAAGAGCAATTCAACAGAAAACAAATGGTTTAAGTTTTTCCAAATATTTAATTCATGGAGGTCTCTGCTCCTCCACTTGGGATAAGGAGTTGGATAACTTGGAAACGATAGTGAGCTGAACTCATGCAATCTTGACAGTGTGGAAAGAGGCCATTCAGCCCATCAAATCCACGCCAACATTCCAAAGAGCATCCTACTCAGACCCACACTTATCCCAGTATTTCCCATGGTTAATCCACCTAGCCTGCACATCGCTGGACACTATAGCATTGCCAATTCACCCTAACCTGCACATCTTTGGACCGTGGGAGGAAACCAGACCACCTAACAGAAGCTCATACAGATGTGGGGAGAATGTACTAACTCAACACAATCACCCAAGGCTGGAAGTGAACCCAGGTGCCTAGTGCTGTGAGGGAGCAGTGCTAACCACTGAGTCACTGTGCTGTGCCCTAGTATAACTGAGCAATGTGAATGGTGTACAGTAGAACCTCAATTCAC
This sequence comes from Chiloscyllium plagiosum, assembly GCF_037043375.1. Lineage (NCBI taxonomy): Eukaryota > Metazoa > Chordata > Chondrichthyes > Orectolobiformes > Hemiscylliidae > Chiloscyllium > Chiloscyllium plagiosum. The sequence goes on from NW_028270143.1 coordinate 123,700,918, forward strand.
TTAACGAGAAGGTCAGGGAGCATTTTGTTCGGATAATTGATTGCTCGAATAATCAATCTGACGGTAAACGTAGTAATTTGAGTGCCTGCTATCAAACATTTCTTGTTATCCAGCAATGTACACCATAACGCCGTTTAACTGATCACTGAATGCTGAGTTGCCTAATGCTATTTTCACGGGACCTTGAGATCTTGTTCAGATAATCTGGGCAGCACGGTGGCTCAGTGGTTAGCCCTGCTGCTTCACAGCGCCAGAGACCCGGGTTTGATTCCAGCCTCAGGCGACTGTCGGGTGCTCCGGTTTCCTCCCACGGGGAGAAAGTGAGGGCTGGAGATCAGAGCTGAAAAATGTGTTGCTGGAAAAGCGCAGCAGGTCAGGCAGCATCCAAGGAGCAGGAGAAGCGACGTTTCGGGCATAAGCCCTTCTTCCCACAGTCCAAAAATGTGCAGGTTAGGTGAATTGGCCATGCTAAATTGCCCATAGTGTTCGATGAAGGGGTCAATGTAGGGGAATGGGTCTGAGTGGGTTGCTCTTCGGAGGGTCGGTGTGGACTTGTTGGGCTGAAGGGCCTGTTTCCACACTGTAAGTAACGTAATCTAATCTGAAATTCAGATAATTGATGTTCGGATAATTGAGGTCGAACTGTATATGTTTCGTATCGACTTGCTGTGTACAAGCAAGCTGCCAGATTTCCTTGTTTGTAATAGCGATGACACTTCAAGCATACAACAGTAAAGAAATCTTTAAAGAACTTCAAGATGTCCTAAGCTGATGAAAGTATCTCCACTAGCCCTTGAGTTTTAAATAATTCTACTCCATTGCAACAGGATTTCAAAAGCAGCATCAACTAACTGCAGCAAGCAGTACTCCCAGGATGTGAGAAAATTGCTGCAGAAACTCAGCATGAGGAGAAAACAGTGTTAATGTTTCAAGTCTCTACATCAATATCAATATCTGTATAAGTAGCATACTCAATGTGAATATAAATCTTAGAGCATTGAAAGCACTTGATTTATGGATTTGATTTGATTTGTCACATGTACAGTGAATTATTATTGTCACATGTACAGTGAAAAGTATTACATTGCATGCTATCCAGATAAGTCATATCTTACACCAGATAAGTCATATCTTACATAGGTACATCAGGGTAATAGAGCAGAACATAGTGTTACAGCGACAGAGAAGGTGCAGTGAAAGATCAACTCTAATATATGAGAGGGACATTCGTCAGTCTGATAACAGCGGGGAAGAAGCTGTTCTTGAATCTGCTGGTAAGTGTTTTCAAACTTTTATGTCTTCTGTCCATTGAAAGTGGGTGGGAGAGAGTATAACGAGGGTGGGAGGGGCCTTTGATGATGTTGGCTGCTTTCCCCAGGCAGTGGGAAGTGTTGACGGAGTCAGTGGATGGAAGGTTGGTTTTGTGTGATGGACTGGGCTGTGTTCACAACTCTCTGTAATTTGTGGTCTTGAGCAGAGCAGTTGCCGTACTAAGCTGTGACATATCCAGATAGGATGCTTTCTGTGGTGCATCGATAAAAATTGGTAAGAGTCCTTGTGGCCATACTGAATTTCCTAAGCCTCCTGAGAAAGTAGAAGTTTTGGTGGTGCTTTGTAGCATCGATGTGGATGGACCAGGACAGATCATTGGTGATATTTATTCCCAGGAATGTGAAGCCCTTGACAACTTCCACCTCAGCAGCATTGATACAGACAGGGACATGTCCTCCACTTCACTTCTTGAAGTCGATGACCAGCTCCTTTGTGTTGACATTGTCTTCATACCATGCCGCTAAGCTGCCGATCTCCTTCCTGTACTCTGTCTCCTCATTGGTTGAGATCGGCCCACAATGATGGTGTCATCAGCAAATTTGTAAATGGAGTTTGAGCTGAATTTGGCCACATGGCCGTGAGTGTATAAACAGTGTAACAGGGAGCTGAGTACGCAGCCCTGCGGGGCACCAGTGTTGAGGATTATCATGGAGGAGGCATTACCTATCCTTACTGATTGCGGTCTGGGGTCAGGAAGTCGAGGATCCAGTTACAGAGCAAGGAGCTGAGACCCAGGTCATGGAGTTTGGAGATGGGTTCTTTTGGAAACATAGTGTTGAAGGCTGAGCTAAAGGAAATGAATAAGAGTCTGACGAAGGTGGCCTTGCTATCTAGATGTTCCAGGGATATGGCGTCTGAGGGTGGCCAAATTGTACTGGGTCAAGGCAGGCTGGGAGGCTGGTGTTGATGTGTGCCATTACTAACCTCTCAAAGCACTTCATAATGATGGGTGTCAGACCACCGGGCAGTAGCCATTAAGCCACGTTGGCTGGTTTTCCTTTGGCACTGGGATGATAGTGGTCTTTTTGAATCAGATGGGAACCCTCACATCATAGTAAGGAGAGATTACAGATATCTGTGAATACTCAGACCAGCTGGTCCATGCATGGACGGCAACTCCACTCAGGCTAGTCGCTTTCCATGGGCTCACCTACTAGAAAACCGACCTGATGTTAGATATGGTTCCCCATGACGGAGAAAGTGAAGTTGCTTGGGGTCCAGGGGATGTACTAGCTAGATGGATAGAGAACTGGCTGGGCAGCAGGAGACAGAGAGTAATAGTGGAAGGGAGTTTCTCAAAATGGAGACCTGTGACCAGTGGTGTTCCACAGGGATCCGTGCTGGGACCACTGTTGTTTGTGATATACATAAATGATCTGGAAAAAGATATAGGTGGTCTGATTAGCAAGTTTGCAGATGACACTAAGGTTGGTGGAGTAGCATTTGGTGAAGGGGACTGTCAGAGAATACAGCAGAATATGGATAGATTGGAGAGTTGGGCAGAGAAATGGCAGATGGAGTTCAATCTGAGCAGTTGCAAGATGATGCATTTTATAAGATCCAATTCAAGAGCGAACTATATGGTAAATGGAAAAGCCCTGGGGAAAATTGACGTAAGAGAGACCTGGGTGTTCAAGTCTATTGTAGCCTGAAGGTGGCAACACCGGTCAATAGAGTGGTCAAGAAGGCATACGGCATGATTTCCTTCATCGGACACGGTTATTGAGTACAAGAATTGGCAGATCGTGTTACCGTAGTATAGGACTTTGGTTCGGCAACATTTGGAATACTGTGTACAGTTCTGGTCGCCACATTGCCAAAAGGATGTGAATGCTTTGGGGATGGTGCAGAGGAGGTTCACCAAGATGTTGCCTGGTATTGAGGGTGCTTCCCATGAAGAGAAGTTGAATAGATTAGGATTATTTTAGTTGGAAAGACAGGTTGCAGGGGTCTTGATTGAGGTCCACAAAACCATGAGAAGTATAGACAGGGTGGATAGCAAAAAGCATTTTCCCAGAGTGGGGAACTCAATTACTAGGGGTCATGAGTTCAAGGGGAAAAGGTTAAGGGAGACGTGTGGAAAGTTCTTTATGCAGAGGGTGGTGGGTTCCTGGAATGCATTGCCAGTAGAGGTGATAGAGGCGGGCTCGATGGCGTCATTTAAGATGTATCTAGACAGATACATGAATGAGCAGGGAGCAGAGGGATACAGATCCTTGGAAAATAGGCGGCAGGTTTAGATAGAGAATCTGGATTGGCACAGGCTTGGAGGGCCGAAGGGTCTGTTCCTGTGTTGTAAGGTCCTTTGTTCTTTGCTCTTTGGCACCGGCGGCAGTGACCTTGGATACAGGGGCACCCAAGGCTGTTGGGGCAGGCAGTACTATTTCACTGAACTTCTATTCAGAATGAGCAGAGAATGCATCGAGCTCATCGGGGGGGGGGGTGATGCATCGTTGCCCACGATTCTACACAGCTTCATTCTGTGGCCCGTTGTATGGGTAAGCCTTGCCACAGTTGACGTGTGTTTGTGGAGTTAGTCTGGGACTCTGGTTTACTCTGGTACTGTCTCTGGCATCCCTGATGGCTTTACAAAGATCATACGAGATCTCCTGTAGAGGGCAGGGTCACCTAACTCAGGACCTGGACTTCAGTAGGGAATGGATCTCCCAGTTCATCTTCCGGTCGGGGAACGTTCAGATTGAATTCTTCCCTACACAGTCCTCTACCCCCCCCCCCTCACTAATGAAGTCTGTAACATTAGCAGCGCACGCATTTGGGTTAGCCGCTGAGTTCTTGACTCTGGACCAGTCATCCCCCGCACTCGAAGCAGTTACCTCTGAGCTTGCCCATTACCTCAGTGCTGGAAATGTGTTGCTGGAAAAGCGCAGCAGGTCAGGCAGCATCTAGGTAACAGGAGAATTGACGTTTCGGGCATAAGCCCTTCTTCAGGAAGAAGGGCTTATGCCCGAAACGTCGATTCTCCTGTTCCCTGGATGCTGCCTGACCTGCTGCGCTTTTCCAGCAACACATTTCCAGCTCTGATCTCCAGCATCTACAGACCTCACTTTCTCCTCATTACCTCAGTGCAGCACTGTACAATTTTCTTTACCGGAACCTCATAGTTCAGTTTCTGCTTGTACGCCGGGGGAAGGAGAACATCCTTATCCTCTGACTGACCTAAGTGTGGGTAGAGGATGGAGCAGTAGGTGACACTGACTTCAGTGTATACAGGATGGCTTCCTGGGAGGAGTCGTTTTGGAGCTAACCAAGGATAGAGGCAAAAAATACTGCAGATGCTAGAATCCAAAGTAGACAGGGCAGGAGGCTGGAGGAACACAGCAAGCCAGGCAGCATCAGGAGGTGGAGACATCGATGTTCTGGGTGTAACCTTGGGGGAGGGGAAAGGGAGCTGAGAAATAAATGGGGGTGGGGATGGGACTGGGGCAAGGGAAGTGGGATGGTGATAGGTGAGTGCAGGTAGGGGGTTATTGTGATAGGTCAGTGGGAAGGATGGAGCAGATAGGTAGAAAGGAAGATGGACAGGTAAAGCTAGGTCAAGGAGATGGGGAGGAGAATAAGGGATAGACAGGGGATGAGGTTGGGATGGGGAGATGGAGAAGCTAGGGAGGCAGGAGGTGGAATAGAAGGGAGGAGGTGGGTGTTGGAAAGGCAGCCGAGGATGGATGGGCAGGTTATTTGAAACTGGAGAACTCAATATTGAGTCCTTCCATATGCAGGCTGCCCAGGTGGAAAATGAGGTGTCGTTCCTCCAATTTGCGTTCTAATTTGTTGTGGTAATGGAGGAGGCCAGGGATGGACAGGTCGGAGGGGGAATGGGAAGGGAATTGAAATAGGCAGTGACCAGGAGGTCAGGCTGGTCCTTTCCAGTCCAGTGATAATGCTCTAGCAACTGACTATTTTACACCTGGAAATGTGTAATAAGATGTGATTAATAAATTATCGGCTGGTGAAGATCCTGTTGGGAAGAATGATCATAACATGAAAAAAATCTTACATTGAGCTTGAGAGTGAGAAATGTGAGTGGGAAATTAATGTCTCAAGTTTTAAAAAATTCTTAAACAAGGTTTAGAAGACACAGTTGGATTAAGTGGAATTGGAAAATGGGTTAAAAGTTAAGACAACAGAGAAGCAGACATTTAAGATGATGTTTCAAAATTATTAACATATAGGCCATTGAGAAAGAAAGAATTTATGAAAAGTATCATTATGACCAAGTTAAGGATGGTATCAAATTAAAAGCATAGGATATACAATCCTCCAAAGATTAATGGTGGGCCAGAGGATGAGGAATATTTTGGAAATCAATACAGGTTGACTGCAAAAATGCGAGAAATTGGAATATAAAATGAAACCAACAAAATATATTTAGATAGTAAAAGTTTCTACAGGTGTATAAAAAGGAAGAGAGTAGCTAAAATGATCCTTTGCACCTTAGACAGAAAGAGTCTGGGATTATTCATGTAAAACAAAGAAGATGTCACAAAAAGAATCCTAAGAATGGTAGGAAAACTCGAGGAGCAGGGAGAAACTTAAAATAATCTCAATAGATAGAGAAAGCATATTGGGGAAATTATAGGGACTAATGATCATAACACATAGGAGCAGAAATAAACCATTCAGCCATTGAGTCTGTTCTACCCAACCTGACAGGTTTCCTGGGCCTGATAGTCTACACCCAAGGGTCTTAAAGGAAACACTATAGAGACAATAGTTACAAGCTTCTAAAATCCCCAAGAGTGGGGAAAGGAGGCAGCAGATTGGATGCCACACACTGTTCAAAGAGGGATACCGAAAGAAGGGAACCATAAGCTAGTTACCTTAAAATCTATCACTGGGAAAATGTTAGAGCCCGTTATGAAGAAGTTAGTGGCAGGACATTTAGATAATCAGGCAGAGTCAACATAGTCCTCTGAAAGCAAGATTGTGTTTGATGATTTAATGATAGTGACTTGAGGATGTAAGAAAGAGCGGGTAGTGGTAAGCAAATAGTTATAATGTATTGGGATTGCCAAAAGGCATTCAATAAAGTGACACATAAAAGGTTACTGCACAAGATGAGAGTTTATGGAGTTGGGGTGTCATGGAGAGAGGACTGGCCAATTAACAGGAAACAGATTGGTTAGGACAAATGGGTTACTTTCAGATTACTACAGTGATTAGTGCAGCGATGACTGCTGGAGACAGAACTATTCCAATCTGTATGACTCTGGTGAAGTGCCAAACTTGCTAAAGATACAGAGATAAGGATGTAGGTTTGCTCGCTGAGCTGGAAGGTTCATTTTCAGACGTTTTGTCACCGTACTAGGTAACATCTTCAGTGAGCCTCCAGTCAAAGGTTCTGTCCTGAGGCCCACTGAAGATGTTACCTAGTACGGTGATGACACATCTGAAAATGAACCTTCCAACTTAGCGAGCAAACCTACATCCAGAACCTCAACCTGAGCTACAAATCTTCTCAAAACTCACTAATACAGAGATAAGCTTGGAAAGCCAGTTGTCATGAGTATTAATAGATTCAGTGATTGGGCAAAAACAACAAAGCTGGTAGATAAAATATAACGTGGAATGATTTGAAGATATCCACTTTAGCAAGAGGAATTGTGGAGCAGAATATGATTTAAATGGGGGGGGAGACTGTGGAGTACTATAATGCAAAGGAAACTGAGTGTTCTTCTATGTGAATCACAAGAAGTTAATATGCAAGTACAAGCAGGCAGTTAGGAAGGGAAATGGAATGTTAGTCTTTATGGAATGGGGATTGGTGGATAAAATTTGGGAAGTCAACCTACAACTCCCCAAGCTCTTAAGTAATTTTAATAAAATACCCACAAGGCTTCAATATATTTCTTTCGTTTCGATACCCCAGGTCTCTGTGTATGAATGTCTGTTACTACGAGTGAGTGTAAATGAGCTTTCTCAGAGCTATTTCTCCACAAATAGAAGGAACTTGTCCAAAGCTACTAACATTCTTGCAATTACCCAGGAACCTATCATTCGTTATTGCTTTTCCAGTGGCAACACCTCAACCAATCAGAGTTGATTTGCCAGCCAATCAGCACCCTTTTCTCTGGCAGTCCAAATCGGCATGATTGTATGGAATTTGGCATTTTTGCCTTTGTCTTCATGAGTGTGCGACATGAGGCAATATATCTCTCCACTCAACAACGTTAGAGAGAAGGAAGGTAAGTGCATTCTCTTCTCAACATGAAAGAGGAGAAGGAGTGAGAGTAGGAGCAGGAGTAGGAGGGAGTTTTATCGGTACGATCAACCACTTTTCACTTTAAAGAAAATCTGATCATCTGCTCATTACTAATTGCTTCCTTGTGGTCTCAAAATGGTCGCCATGTTTCCTCCATGACAACAATGATAGCTCTTCAAAAGTAAAAGCATTAAACAAACGATGAGGGGCATAGGTAGAGTGGACAAGGAGAAGCCTTTCCTTTTGATGGAGCGATCTATGACATGGAGCATAGAATTCTGCTTGAGAGAACGGAGGTTTAGAGGTGAGGTGAGGGATAGCTTTACTCACCCAGAATTTGGAACTCAGTGCCTGTAAGAGTGAAGAGGCTCAAAACCCTCAGAACATTGAAGAAACATTTCAATGTGCACTTGAGATGCCAAGCCATACGGCTATTTAGGAAAAGGGGGATTAGAATTGTTAGATGATTGCTTTAGGCCTGCACAGACTCAATGGGCCGATGGACCTTTACCTGTGTTGTAGACCTCTCTGGCTATGACAATGACAGCGTTGACCTTGAAAAGTCTTGGGACACCTCAAGGTTGTGAAAGGTGCTAAATAAATATGAATTCTTCCTTCCATAGTCTGAATGAGTTTAGGTTAGGTGGGTTAGCCATGGTTGATGCATGGTTACGGGGATAGAATGGGTCGGGAGGGATGCTGTTCGTTGCAGACATAATGGGCCAAATGGAGGGATTCCATGATTCTATTCTATGAATTGCTCATAACTCCCTGAAAGGAATGACAACAATGGGATGTCAGTAAAATGGCAACATTGATTGATAAGCGAGCTTGGATCTCAAGGATCTTTTATTCTGACTTTGTTTCAGTGACAGATTAATTCAGATTTATGATAGGTAGTATTCCACTCACTTGTTTAAACAGGAATCCTTTCTTGGGGCACTGTGAGAACTTGAATGCAGTGTCCTTGGTTATTGTCAATTCAATAGTCTTTAATTCAGTGTTACTCATTCATAAACCACCTGCTTCCACTCTGAGTTTTAAAAGCAAGAAAAGACACATTTTTCTTCCCATGATTAATTCATCACTAAGCCAGTCATTTCTTTTCTCCTAATTGGCGCTTCCTATTAAAGCACTGAGTGATTTTGGCTTTAGTTCCCACAGCAACTTTAGATCAGTAGGCCTCCCAGCATCCTCTCTGCCTCCTGGCACACCCCCAGCTCCTCCATGTGACTCCTTGCAACCGAACTGCTTGACAAAGAGAGAGAATGCCTCGTCTGCCAGCCTCTTAATGCCACCCAGGAAGAAGGGCAAGTGGAAGAGGCAAACTTTAATGATGTTGCGACTCCCAAAGTGGGCTTTCACCAGCTGCAAGGGCCGTTGGGAGATTAGGCGGCTGAAACCTGTGAGATTTCCCGCTGTTTAACATCAGGTAGGCCCCCACCTGACTTTGACACGCAAGACGAGAAACATAAGGTGTACCAAGTGCTAGCAGTTCACTCCAGAGAAGCAGAATTGAAAAGCGGAAAGGGAATGTTAAATGGGCTGAAAGGCCTCCCACTGTACTGTAGCCGAGCTGCGATTCTGTCAACATCTCGGCTTCGGTGCAGTGAGAATACAGGAACAGAAAGATGTCCAGGATGACAGGCTGGAATATGGTTTCTGTACGGTGGCTCAGTGGTTAGCACTGCTGCCTCACAGTGTCAGGGACCCAGGTTCAACTCCAGCCTCGAGCGACTGTCTGCGTGGGCTTTGCATGTTCTCCCTGTGTCTGTGTGGGTTTCCTCCCGCAATCCAAAAATATGTAGGTCAGATGGATTGGCCATTTTAAATTATCTGTATTGTTAGATGCATTAATCAGGGGTAAATATGGGGAATTGGTCTGGATGGTTACTTTTCGGAGGGTCGGTTTGGACCTGTTGGGCCGAAGGGCCTGTAGGGAATCGAAGCTAAACTTAGAAAATAGGAGGAGGAGTAGGCCCTTCGGCCCACTGAGTCTGCTCTGCCATTCAAAGTGACTAAAGCTGACCCTCAATCTCAACGGCATATTCCTGCCCCCTCCTTGTACCCCTTTGACAGCTTCAGCCTGAGAAATCTATCGATTTATTTCCCAAAATATGTTCAGTGACTTGTCCTCCCCGGTGTTTGTGGAAGAGGGTTCCAACAATTCATCACCCTCTGAGTGAAAACATTTCTCCCAATCGCAATTAGAAATAGTTTATCCCGAGTCCCTTGGTGCTTCAGATTTCTGAAGCCTTTCCCCATTTGGAAGACATTCCATGCCTTTATTCTTCCCACTGCTGGGGAGGGATGGCAAAGGGGAGTCTCCACTTCTGTGCTGAGCAGTAGAAGGGACCTTTATTCAGAGCTCGTGAGAGAGAGAAGAATCATAGAATCCTTCAGTGTGAAAACAGGCCCTTCGGCCCAACAAGTCCTCAGTGATTCTATGAAGAGTAACCCATTCCCCTACCCTATGTTTACCCCTTACTCATGCACCTAGTCCTCACATTCCAAAACACTATGGGCAATTTAGCATAGCCAGCTCACCTGACCTGCACATCTTTGGATTGTGGGAGGAAACCGGAGCACTCGGAGGAAACCCACGCAGACAAAACGTGCAAACTCCACACAGAGTTGTCCAAGGGTGGAAACAAACCCAGGTCCCTGGCGCTGTGAGGCAGCAGTGTTAACAACTGAGCCACCGTGCTGCCCACCCAGAGACCAGAGACAGCTCTGAATCTGGCTTTCACATGGGGCCCAGTTGCCCTCTTAATTACAATAAAGTGCCGGATAGTTAGACAATCTTCGTAGAAATTTAGACAATGTTTGTAGACCAAAAACAGGGACATTGGCAATTCGAACAGTCCCAATGAGTAATTCGGGAAAAAAATCTCTTTGCCCATACACTGATGAAAAGGTGCAATCTGCTTGCTTCAAGTCATGGTTGAAGCGAAGAATATTTAATTTGTGGATAGACAAATGCAGGGCGGAGAAAGGTGTAGGTGGGAATGCAGAGAGGACAAGACCAAGCAAGATCGGAGACGGTTACAGAGAGTGGTGAACTCGGCCCGGACAATCACAAAGGTCAACCTCCCATCTAGAAAATCCATCTACCAGGCCCACTGTCAAGGAAAGGCTGCCAGCATTCTCAAAGATCCATCCCACCCTGGCAATGTTTTTCTACAACCTCTACCATCGGGGAGAAGGTACAGAAGCCTGAACACACACACCAGCCGGTTTCATAACAGTTTCTACCCTACTGTTGTTAGAACACTGAATGGACTCACAAACTCTTAACATTTGCCTGTACCTGTGTTTTTGTTTTTGCCGCTGTTTACCTATTATTTACTATCTATGCTACTTAACTCTGTGACCTGCCTGTATTGCTCACAAGACAAAACTTTTCACTGTGCCTCGGTACACGGGACAATAAATTCAATTCAATTTGCTGTAGTACTCTCATACTATGGGGCTACTCTCTCATTAGAGAGAGAGAGAGAGAGAGAGACAACTGATGAGGGTTTAACCTGAGGGTCACCACCCCTCAGGCAAGGGGAGAGGTTGAGAAGGAGAATCCCTTCATGGTAACCTCAGCCAGCGCAAGAATTGAACCCACGCTTGTGACGTTACCAACTATTATTCCTGATGAAGGGCTTTTGCCCGAAACGTCGATTTTACTGCTCCTTGGATGCTGCCTGAACTGCTGTGCTCTTCCAGCACCACTAATTCAGAATCTGGTTTCCAGCATCTGCAGTCATTGTTTTTACCTGGTTGCGTTACCAACTAGCCAATTGAGCTAAACCTATCCCCAGTTTAAATGAGGCGCATCTGGAGCATAGGAGAAAGTGAGGACTGCAGATACTGGAGATCATAGTCGAGACTGTGGTGCTGGAAAAGCACAGCCAGTCAAGCAGCATCCGAGGAGCAGGGGTATCGACGTATCGGGCATAAGTCCCATATTCCTGATGAAGGTCTTTTGCCCTAAATGTTGATTCTCCTGCTCCTCGGATGCTGCCCAACCTGTTGTGCTTTTCCAGCACCACATCTGGAACACAGGTTTGTTGGGCCGAATGGTCAGTTTCAGTCCAAGCCTTCACATATATGAATGGGGCTTCTGTCCCCCTCCTCCTGCCAGGGAAAAGGTCAGGCCACTCCTTATCCTGTGATCATTCAGGGGTGGCTGTACGTCCATCCCCCAATCAGGCATTCAACCAAATTCCCCGTCCTTTGATGATTCATGGGTCATGGTGCTTACACAACGGTAAGAGCTCTTGCTTCTGTACCATCTTTGGTATGTGGGCAACACTGGCAAGGTTATGGCCTTCTTCAATCAGTCTGTCCCTGAATGGCACTACACAGTCAATCATTTCAGGGAGGCAATAGCTTAATGGGAGTGTCATTGTCCCTGTAATCCAGCGATCCAGCAAATGCTGTGGAGGCTGAGGTTTGAATCCTGCCATGCTAGATGCAGGAGCCTGAACTCAGTTTGGAAACACCACTAGAATTAACCATCCAATGAGTACCATAAAATTGCTGTCAGTTGTTATCGTAATTGTGGTCACTTGTGCCCAGTGGCGAATTCAGTGATGGCAACACCATTGAATGTCAAGGAGCGGTGATTAGATTGTCTCTTATTGGTGATGGTCATAGCCTGGGATTTGTATAAAGTTAAAAATCACACAACACCAGGTTATAGTCCAACAGGTTTAATTGGAAGTACACTAGCTTTCTGAGCGTCGCTCCTTCATCAGGTGATAGTGACAATCACCTGATGAAGGAGCGTTGCTCCAAAAGCTAGTGTCCTTCCAATTAAACCTGTTGGACTATAACCTGGTGTTGTGTGATTTTTAACTTTGTACACCCCAGTCCAACACCGGCACCTCCAAATCATGGGATTTGTATGGCATGGATGTTACTTGCCACTCGTCAGCCCAAGCCTGGATATTGTCTAGACCTTGTCACATTTGAACATGGACTGCTTCAGTATCGGAGGAGTGGCGAATGGTGCTGAACATTGTGCAATATTTGGCGAACATCCCGACTTCTGACCTGATGATGGAGGGAAGGTCATTGATGAAGCAGCTGAAGATGGTTGGGTCTAGGACACTCCCCTGAGGGACTCCTGCAGAGATGTCCTGGAGCTGAGATGACTGACCTCCAACAACCACGACCATCTTCCTGTGTACCAGGTATGACCCCAACCAGTGGAGAGCTTGCCCCCTGATACCTATTGATTCCTGCTTTACCAGGGCTCCTTGATGCCACCCTCAGTCGAATGCAGCCTTGATGTCAAGGGCTGTCCCTCTCCCCTCACCCTCTGGAATTCAGCTCTTTTGTCCATGTTTGACCCAAGGCTGTAATGAGGTCAGGAGCTGAGTGACCCTGGTGTAACCCAAACTGGGCATCACTGAGCAGGTCATTGCTGAGCAGGGGCTGCTTGATAGCTCTGTTGGTGACAACTTCCATCACTTTACTGATGTTCGAGAGTAGACTAAAATGATGTTAAATGGCTGGGTTGGTTTTATCCTGCTTTTTATGTACAGAACATACCTGGGCAATTTTCCACATTGGCTGTAGATGGTGGACAGGCTTTGGGGGTTGGGGTGGGGTGAGCCCAAAGTGTTAGTCTGGTCTGCCTGCTCCCTCGTCCAGTTCCATTACCACTGTCTCAGCACCAGCACTCAGAATCACAGAGATCTGCGGGCACAGAAAAAGGCCATTTGGCCAACTGTGTATGAACAGTCCATATTACCATCATGAATTAGTGCCATTTTCATGCCTTTACACATTGTTTCCACTCCATAACCAACCAATGCCTCTCTTGAATGCCTCAATTGAACCTGCCTCCCCCACATTTCCAGGCAGCACATTCCACACCCTGAACAGTCTCCCTGTGAAAACAGCTTTTTCTCACATTGTCCTTGCTTCTCTTGCAACTCACTGTAAATCCACGGCCTCCGGTTCCTCTAAAAACTAACAAACACTTCAACCTAACCACCACATGATCACCTAGAGCTGAGGAACACGAGACAAGTCTGTGCAGGGGTTGCTGATGGCGAATCCCTTTTCTCTCACTCCTGTTATCGTTCTGATGAAGGTGTACTGTAGCCCCTCCAAGGGCAAAGATCACAGATCTGAGCCGTCCGTACCCCAGGAGTGACAATGCACACATTTCAGAAACGGGTTCACTGGGTCATTTTCCTCATCGCTGTTTCCAGGCGTTTGCTTTGTGTAAACTCTCGGCTAAACTTGCCAAATCGCTTCAAAGGCACTTGGTGAACGTAAGGAGCTTTGAGCTGAGGGCGCTGACAAAGTTCTCTTCTTTGTCTCTTGTTTTGAAAGGATGGTGAGGAAACAATGATGGGGACGTTATAGAAACAGCAAACCGTGTTTCGGAGCGGAGAGCCGTGAGAGGTGACCTCGCACCCCTTCCCCGCTCACAGCAAAGACGATTTCCAGAGGATCATGTGGCAGGTTGGCCAAAAATCTGCAGAAGCGGATACCATGGCAACGGCTGCATTCCGTTTTAAACTTCGCGTCGGTGCTCATGAGGGAGACAGAGCTGCAGTTCAGGCACTTCAAGACCACAGAAGGTGTTGCAACAGAACCAGGCCATTCAGCCCAACTTCTCCACCGTTCAACCAGAGCATGGCTGATCCGATAATACTCAACTCCACTTTCCTGGTATTGTCCTTCATTCTTTGATACCCTTCCTGATTAAAACTTTGTCTGCCTCAGCCTCATCGACCAAGTCTCAACAGCCCTGTGTGGTAAAGAATTCCACAGAGTCACATCCCTCTGAACGAAAAAGTTTCTCCTCATCTCTGTCTTAAATAGGTGACTCCCTTATTCTAGACTCTCCCAAAAGGGGATGTATCCTCTCCACATCTACCTTGTCAAATCCCCTAAGAATCATATGTGCTTCAATAAGGTCACCTCCCATTCTTCTAAACACCAATGAGTACAGGCCCAAACTACTCAACCTCTCCTCATCATTCAGTCCCTCCACAGCTGGGATCAGCCGAATCAATCGTCTCTGGCCTATCCAGTATATCCTTCCTTTAAAAAAAACCCAAACCTGTTCACAATATTACCAGCTATGGACTCCCACATCCCTCTGTCCTCGAACTTTCTGCCGTCTTTCTCCATTTAAATAATATTCAGCTCCTCTATTCTTCCTGCTAAAATATATCACCTCCCGTTTCTCCACATTGTGTTCTATCTGCTAAGTTTGTGTCCACTTGCTTCATCTGTCCATGTCCCTCTGCACACTGTTTCAGTTGTCCTCACCACTCGCCTTCCCATAATCCTTGTGTCATCCTCAAACTCGGCAGCAGTACGCTCACTCTCCTCATCAAAGTCATTAAACTATATTATAAATAATTGTGACTCCAGTGCTGATTCCTGGGGTATTTCAATAAGTTTTATTAATTCATTCGTAGGACATGGGTGGGCGAACATTTATTACCCGTCCCTAGATGCCCCCTTGAGAAGGTGGGGCTGAGCTGCCTTCTTGAACCGCTGCAGTCCACCTGCAGCAGTTGACCCACAATGCTCTTAGGGAGGGCATTCCAGAATTTTGACCCAGTGACACTGAAGGAACAGCGATATATTTCCAAATCATGATGGTGAGTGGCTTGGAGAAGGACTTGCAGGGGGTGGTGTTCCCATGTATCTGCTGCCTCTTGTCCTTCCAGATGGAAATGGTCGTGGGTTTAGAAGGTGCTGCCTGAGGATCTTGGGTGAATTTCTGCCGTGCATCTTGTGGATAGTACACACTGCTGCTACTGAGTGTCGGTGGTGGATGCTTGTGGATGTAGTGTCAATCAAGCGGGTGCTGCTTTGTCCTGGATGGTGTCAAGCTTCTTGAGTGTTGTTGGAGTTGCCTCCATCCAGACAAGTGGGGAGGATTCCATCACACTCCTGACTTGTGCCTGTAGATGGTGGACAGGCTTTGGGGAGTTACTAACTGCAGTATTCCGAGCCTCTGACCTGCTCTTGTAGCCCCTGTGTTTATGTGGTGAGTCCAGTTGGTCAATGGTAACTCATAGGATGTTGATAATGGGGACTGAGTTATGGTAACACCATTGGATGTCAAGGGGAGGTGGTTACATGGTCATACCTTGGCATTTGTATGGTGTGAATGTTACTTGCCACTTGTCAGCCCAAGCCTGGATATTGTCCAGATCCTGTCGCATTTGAACATGGACTGCTTCAATATCTGAGGAGTTGCAAATGGTGCTGAACACTCTGTAATCATCAGTAAACATCCTGACTTTTAACATATGATGAAGGGAAGATCATTGATGAAACGGCTGAAGATGGTTGGGCTGAGGAGACTCTCCTGAGGAACCCCTGCAGAGATGTCCTGGAGCTGAGATGACTGACCTCCAATAACCACAAACATCATCCCATGTGCCAGGTGTGACTCCAAATAGCAGAGAGTTTGACCCGAACACTCAATGCTAATGTCCTCAACGGAGCGGAGGTTGAGAGGATGGAGAGTGTCACGTTTCTCGGAGTGACAATAACCGACAACTTGTCCTGGACTTCTCACATAAATGCAACGGTCAAGAAGGCGCAGCCCCTCTCCTTCCTCGGGCGGCTCAGGAAATTCGGCATGTCCATAAAGACCGTCACCATGGATGCCCCATTGAAAGCATACTGTTTGGGTACATAACGGCCTGGTACATCAACTGCTCTGCCCAGGACCGTAAGAAACTACAGAAGGTGATGTGCACAGCCCAGACCATCACGGAAGCCACCCTCCCATCCACGGACTCCATTTACACGGCTCGCTGCCGCGGAAAGGCTGCCAACATCATCAATGACCTCTTCCCACCGCGGGAATGATCTCCTACAGCCTCTTCCATCAGGCAGAGGGTACAGAAACCTGAGCACAGGCACCAGCAGGTTCAGGAGCAGCTTCTTCCCATCGGTTATTAGACTGATGAATGGACTCTCTAACTTCAAATAATGCTGACCTTGTTAATGTTGATCCTGCTTTGAGCACCTCCTGTGCACTGTAACCTGTGCTCCTCACTCTGTCTAAGCTCCCTCTGATCTGTATGTCCTTGCTCACTATGATCTGCCTGTACTGCTCCCAAACAAAGCTTTTCACTGTACTTAGGTGCACGTGACTACAATAAATCAGATCAAAGCAAATTCTTGATACCACACTCGGTCGAATGCAGCCTTGCTGTCAAGGGCTGTCCCTCTCCCCTCACCCTCTGGAATTCAGCTCTTTTGTCCATGTTTGACCCAAGGGTGTAATGAGGTCAGGAGCTGAGTGACCCTGGTGTAACCCAAACTGGGGGTCACTGAGCAGGTCATTGCTGAGCAGGTGCTGCTTGATAGCTCTGTTGGTGACACCTTCCATCACTTTACCGATGATCGAGAGTAGACTGATGGGGCGGTAATTGGTCAAGTTGGTTTTATCCTGCTTTTTTTATGTACAGGACATATCTGAGCAATTTTCCACACTGTGGGGTAGGTGCCAGTGTTGTAACTGCACTGGAACAGCTTGGTTAGGGGAGCGGCAAGTTCCAGATCACAAGCCTTCAGTACTATTGCTGGAATGTTGTCAGGGCCCATAGCCTTTGCAGTATCCTGTGTCTCCAACCGTTCCTTGATATCAGGTGGAGTGAATGGAATTGGCTGAAGACTGGGATCTGTGATGGTGGGGACCACTGGGGGAGGCTGAGATGGACCATCCCCTCAGCACTTCTGGCTGAACGTTTTTGGGAAAGCTTTAGCCTTATCTTTTGCTCTGATGTGCTGGGCCCTTCCATCACTGAGGAGGGGGATATTTGTGGAGCCTCCTCCTCCAGGGAGTTGTTTAATTGCCCACCACCATTCACAACTGGATGTGGCAGGACTGCAGAGCTTAGATCTGATCCGTTGGTGGTGGGATCGATTAGCTCTGTCTATCACTTGCTGCTTCTGCTGTTTGGCAGATAGTCCTGTTTGGGGGCTTCACCAGGATGACACCTCATCTTCAGGGATGCCTGGTGCTGCTCCTGGCATGCCCTCCTGCACTCTCCATTGAACCAGGGTTGATTCCCTGGTGTGTTGGTAATGGTTGAGTGGGGGATATGCTGGGCCATGAGGTTACAGATTGTGCTGGAGTACAGTTCTGCTGTTGGTGACCCACAGCGCCTCATGGATGCCCAGGCTTGAGTTACTGGATCTGTTTGAAGTCTGACCCATTTAGCACGGTGATGGTGGCACACAACACGATGGAGGGTATTCTCAGTGTGAAGGTGGGACTTTGTCTCCACTGTGCGGTGGTCACTCTTACCGATACTGTCATGGACAGATGCACCTGCAGCCGGCACATTGGGAAGGATGAGGTTGAGTATGTTTTTCCCTCTTGTTGGTTCTCTCCCCACCTGCCGCAGACCCAGTCTAGCAGCTGTGTCCTTTAGGACCCGACCAGCTCGGTCAGTAATGCTGCTGCCCAGCCCCTCTTGGTGGTGGACAGTGAAACCCCCCACCCAGAGTACACTCTGTGTCCTTACCACCCTCAGTGCTCCCTCCAAGTGTTGTTCAACATGGAGGAGAAACTGATCCATCAGCTGAGGGAGGGCGGTGCGTGGGAACCAGCAGGAGGGTTCCTTGCCCATGTTTAACCTGAAGCCATGAGGCTTCATGGGGTCTGGAGTCAATGTTGAGGACTCCCAGAGTAACTCCCTCCTGACTATATCCCACTGTGCTGCCCTCTCTGCTGAGTCTGTCCTCCCGGTGGGACAGGACTTATCCAGGCATGGGGAGGGTGGTGTCTGGGCCATTGTCTGTAAAGTATAATCCCGTGAGTATAACTATGTCAGGCTGTTGTTTGACCAGTCTGTCAGACAGCCCTCCCAATGTTGGCCCTAGCCCCCAGATGTTAGTGAGGAGGACTTTGGATAGTCCACTCCTGCCCCCATTTTCTATGTTTCCATGTTATACTTTCTTAGGGTTATAGGGACGGGTAGAAAACACGAACAGGGGAATGAGTTAGATGACTGGCTGTGATCAGATGGAATGGCAGAGCAGACTCAAAGGACTGAATCATAGAATTCCTACAGTGTGGAACCAAGCCATTCAGCCCATCGAGTCCATACTGACCCTCTGAAGAGCATCCAACCCAGATCCAGCCCCTCCCTAACCTATCCCTGTGACCCTGCTTTCCCCATGGCCAATGGGCCTAACCTGCACACCTTCAGAGCACCCGGAGGAGACCCACACAGACATGGGGAGAATGTGCAAACTCCACGCAGACAGTCACCCGAGGCTGAAATCGAACCCAAATCCCTGGCGTTGTGAGGCAGCAGTGCTAACCACTGAGCCACTCTGTCACCCCGAGTACTCCTACGATTAACCCTCATTTTCCTTTCCATTAAGTGTAGAGCTCTGGGTGTTCGAGCCTATCTGGATAATTACAACAGTTAAAGCTGTGAATTGATTTTATGAACTCTTCTCTGCCAGGGATTTAATACCGTGTGTCCTGTGAGGACAATCAAACCAGATGCATCTTTCTCACAGAGACCAATCTGAGGGCTTGCATGCTATTAATAGAAGGATATTTTTATGAAAAGCTCTCTCAAATGTACTCCCAGGCACCCTGTCCAACTCTGCAATAGCTCCATGTCATGGATTATGAACTTTTAAAGATTCATTGCACCAATATTTCCAAATCCCTCCTCCATCATCAAATTTGATTGTCTATTCGCATCTCAAGAGTGTGTATAGAGTCAGCGTTTCACTTTCCTACGTGCAGAGCACTATAATTTATAAACACCAGATACAAACGCAAGAACCTTCCTCCACTGAATCATTTCTGAAAGATGATTTTCAGCCACAGTCATAAATCTCACAGCTATCACCTTTAAACTCGTAAAACAGTCCCCCACATCGCCTTAGCCTCAACCATTAATGAGAGACAATACGTAGTGGATGGTGCCTGGTCTCGAGGGTATTGGCTATGAGGAAAGGTGAAAAAGACTAGGATTGTTTTCATTGGGAAGATGGCGATTGAGAGGAGACCTGATAGAGGTCGACAAAATTATGAGTCATAGATAGGGTGGATAGTCAGAGGACATCTCCCCCCAGGGTTGAAGTTTCAATTGCAGGTTCAAGGTGAGAGGGGGTGGAAGTTTAACGGAGATGTGTGAGGGAGGTTTTTCATGCAGAGTGGTAGGAGCCTGGATCGCACTGCCAGAAAAGTTGGGGAAGCAGGCACATTGGGGACATTGAAGAGGCATCTGGATGGTGACATGAATAGGGAGGACATAGAGGGATAGAGATCCAATAAGGGCAGAAGGTTTGTTTCTTACTTTAGTTAGGGCATGATGATCAGTACAGGCTTGGAGAGCCAAAGGGCCTGTTCCTGTGCTGTTCTTCTCTTTGTTATTATAATATTCCATTTGTCGCAACACTGATCTCTCAGGGACATCAAATAGATCGAAATCCAGCATCATCCACTTCCCTACCTCCAGCTTCCCAACCAAGGTTACGTTAAGATTCTGGGATTGGCACGGGAACCAATCAGAGGCTGAGGAAACTAATTGTCAGGTTGCACTTTCTGCTACCTTGGAGGGTGTGAGGAGAACAAATCTCAACAGGAAATTTAATAAATGCTGGCAAAGGAATTTTTCTTTATAAATTGCAGGGCTTTGAGGAAGGCACGGGGGGCTGGGATAGCAGGGCGAAATGGGCTGAATGTCCTCTTCCTGTGCTGGAGCCCAGAGAGCTGTGTGAGTTCAGTCATTGGACGTGCTCAATCAGAAACCATCGGCACCTGGAAACAAAGAGACAGATTCGGAACAAGATAGGCCATTCGGTCCATCGAGCCTGTATTGCCATTCAGTTAGATCATGACTGGTCTGAATTACACCAAAAAAAACCCAACAGGAGCAGTCCCTCAAGCCTGCTCCACCATTCAGGAGGATCATGTGATCCGAAATTCCTCATGTCCACTTTCCTGCCTTTTCCCTGTAACCCTGGGTTCCCCACATTGCTGCTTACACCCATGAGCCCTCACTTAGCAAGAATCTATTTCCCTCTGACCCATCACGTAGGGATAATGAGGAAACATGGTGTGGAGGTGGATGGTCAGCCATGTTTTGTTTGACATGGGCGGGCCGGTGTTGGCCTGGGGTGGATAATGTCAGAAGCCACATGGCATCCCAGTCCATTACATGACCACCAACACGAGAATCCTCCTTCCTACGGCACCTTCCCATGTAACCAGAGAAGGAGCAACACCTGCCGCTTCCCCTCCTCCCTGCTCACCATCCAAGGGCCTAAACAGTCTTTCTGGGTGAAGCAGCAATTCACCCATACATCCTCCAATTTTGTGTACTGTATCCGCTGCACCCAATGTGGCCTGCTCTACATTAGGGAATCCAAACGCAGACCAGGTGATCACTTTGTGGAACATCTCCGGTCTGTGTGTGCAAGCAGCACCCTGACCTTCCTGCAGCCAGTTGTTTTAACACAGTGCCCTGCCCACCATGCCCCCACGGGTCTGTCCTGTCCCTTGGCACGCTGCAGTGTTCCAGGGGATCCCAGCACAAACAGGAGCAACAACATCTCACCTTCAGACCTTACAACCTTCTGGGCTCAAGACTGAGTTCAACACCTTCGGATTGGGAACCTACTCCCATTCCTTTACCTTTCCTTGTTCCAGTCTCTCTCCCCTCTCCCCTCTCCCCTCCCCAGTGGGACTGTCTGTTGTTTCCAGTCTGAGAGTGAGACACACCATTGTTCTGCACCCCCCCCTCACATTCCCATCCCTGAATCTGAACTATCAACATCCTTTCTCGCCCAGCACTCTTTACCAACCACCCCCTCCCCAAACTACTGCAGGAATGCTGTCCCCTCCACACATCACATCAGCGCTGATGGAGAGCCATCGAGACTTGAACCGTTAGCTTGCTCTCTCTCCATGACCCGCTGCCTGACCCGCTGTGATCTCCAGCGTCTGCAGTAATTTGCTCCTCCTTTATAATGCAACAGGTTTATTTGAAACCACAAGCTCCTTTCTCAGATGTAGGATCAGCTCTCTGAGAGTTTGTGGTTTCAGATAACCTGGCGTCATGTTTTGTCTGGACAGCCAAATGGACAGCCATTGCTATTCCTGTTCAGATTGCTGTTTCTAAAGTGTCACTTGGTTAAAGTAGTATCACAGAAAATGGCCATTCGGCCCTTCGAGTCTGCCCCACCATTCGACATGATTGTGTCTGATCTTCCAACTCAGTCCACTGTTCCGCCTTCCTCCCCCATACACTTTGACCCCTTCAGCCCTAAGAGCTACCTAAAGTCCTGGAACGCCTCCCCAGAAATCATTGTTTTGGCCACATTTCTTGGAATTATTTCCCTGCCGCTGGATCAAAATCCTAGAATTCCCTCCCTAAGGGTGTCGAGGATCTACCCTGCAGCACATGGACTGCAGCAGTCCACGAAGGCAGCTCACCCCCACCTTCTTAAGGGGACAACTAGGGACGGACAATAAATGCTGGGCCCAGCACTTCCTACCTTTCTACCAGTAACATTTTCTACGCTCCTGCGTATAATTCAATGAGTGGACTAGTTACAGAAGATTTCTGTTCTGGCCGGTAATCTCGCACATTGTAACTTTCATAGAACTGTAGAATTTTATAGCATAGAACCCAGGTAGCCGACGTCAGTTGGGTATTCCTCATCTTGATGGATCATCCAAAAACATCATGAAAATTGTTAGTGCTATTTTAGCTGCCTGGCAGGTCGCTCAATGCTACAGATGAAGCTGAATGCAATTTGGAAAATGGACATTGATTGAAGAGTAAGATGGATTGAGGCTTACTTTAATGTTAATACCCATTGTATAGACATCAGAAGAGTTACTAGAAATCTGGCACACAGTTTCCAATTCTGAGTGTCATGATTTGTCCATACCATCTCCTCACCCATACCCGAGTCCCCACTCGTCATTCCCCAGCAAGCAATCCTCATCCATCAGGTCATAGAGTCATAGAGATGTACAGCATGGAAATAGACCCTTCAGTCCAACCCGTCCATGCCGACCAGATATCCCAACCCAATCTAGTCCCACCTGCCAGCACCCGGCCCATATCCCTCCAAACCCTTCCTATTCATATACCCATCCAGATGCCTCTTAAATGTTGCAATTGTACCAGCCTCCACCACTTCCTCTGGCAGCTCATTCCATACACATAGCACCCTCTGTGTGAAAAAGTTGCCCCTTAGGTCTCTTTTATATCTTTCCCCGCTCACCTTAAACCTATGTCCTCTAGTTCTGGACTCACCTACCCCAGCGAAAAGACTTTGTCTATTTATCCTGTCCATGCCCTTCATGATTTTATAAACCTCTATAAGGTCACCCCTCAGTCTCCTACGCTCCAGCCTATTCAACCTCTCCAAAGACATTCCCAGGTTCGACTCCAGCCTCGAGCAATTGTCTGTGTGGGGTTTGTGTGTTCTCCCCGTGTCCGAGTGGGTTTCCTCTGGGTGCTCCAGTTTCCTCCCACAATCCAAAGATGTGCAGGTTAGGGTGGATTGGCCGTGGGAAATTGCCTGTAGTGTTCAGGTTAGGTGCATTTGTCAGGGGTAAATGAACAGTAATAGGGTAGAGGAATGGGCCTGGGTGGGTTACTCTTCGGAGGGTCGATGTGGACTGGTTGGGCTGAATGGCCTGTTTTCACACTGTGGGGATTCTATGAATCTATGTGCTTCCCAAAACTCAAATGGAAAGAAGGGAAATGGCATCCTGGATTCCATAGTTGGCTAAAGGCAAGGGTCTCAGATTAATAAGATCATAAAACCATAAGAAATAGGAGTGGAAGTAAGGCCATTCGGCCCATCAGGTCCACGCTGCCATTCAATCATGGCTGATGGGCATTTCAATGGCACTTACCCACACTCTCCCTGTATCCCTTAATTCCTTGCGAGATTAAGAATTTATCAATCTCTGCCTTGAAGACGTTTAACGTACCGGTCTCCACTGCGCTCCGTGGCAATGAATTCCACAGGCCCACCACTCTCTGGCTGAAGAAATTTCCGTTCTTAATTGACCCCCTCTAATTCTAAGGCTGTGCCCATGCATCCTCGTCTCCCCACCTAACAGAAACAATTTCCCAGCATCCACCCTTTCAAAGCCGTGCATTATCTTGTAAGTTTCTATTAGATCTCCCCTCAACCTTCTAAACTTTAAATGAATACAATCCCAGGATCCTCAGCCGTTCGTCTTATGGGCAGGAGACCCGACGGTGTTCTGTCAAAGGTGAGCAGTTGAGTTATTTCTGGGATCCTGAGCCAATACATATCACTCAACCAATCCCCAATTGCAGGCACGACATATTAACCCAGCCACCGCTGGTCTCTGAGGAAGAGAATTCCAGGTGAACAACCTTCTAACGTTTGTGGGTGTGGTGCCAAACAAGAGGGCTGCTTCATCCTGAGTGGTGTCAAGCTTCTTGAGTGTTGTCAGGGCTGCGTCTCACTACCTACCATGTTCAAAGCCAGCTCCCCATTGGCTGGGTTTATGGATTAACAATCGAGCAGTAATACCCCGAGGCCAATCTACACTGGGCACACAGCTGGGGAGGAGATGGCCCAGTGGTATTATCACTGGGTTGTAGATCCAGGTAATGTTTTGGAGACCTGGGTCCAAATCCCACCATGCCAGATTGTGGAATTTAAATTCAATAAACATTTATAAATAGATTCATTAAGAGTCTAATGATGACCATGGGTCCATTGTTGGGAAAAACACATCAGGTTCACTAATGTCCTTTTGGGAAGGAAACCGCTGTCCTTACCGGGTCTGGCCTACATGTGACTCCAGGCCCACTGCAATGTGGTTGACTCTTAACTGTTCTCTGGGCAATAAATGCCAGCCCAACCAGTGATGTCCTCATCCCGTGAATGAATAAAGGAAAACAAAACATTGCCACACTTAGCCCTGGGTCAGCAGCACATTGGGATATCTGCTTTATCTCATCCCAGTTTGGGGGCAGCACGGTGGCTCAGTGGTTAGCACTGTTGCCTCACAGCGCCAGGGACCCAGGTTCGATTCCAGCCTCGGGCAACTGTCTGTGTGGAGTCTGCACATTTTTCCGGTGTGTGCGTGGGTTTCCTCTGGGTGCTCCAGTTTCCTCTCACAATCGAAACAATGTGCAGATTAGGTGAATTGGCCATGCTAAATTGTCCATAGTGTTCAGGGATGTGTAGGTGAGGTGCATTAGTCAGGTGTAAATGTAGTGTAATGGGGTAGGGGAATGGGTCTGGGCGGGATGCTCTTTGGAGGGTCGGCATGGACTTGTTGGGCCGAATGGCCTGTTTCCACACTGTAGGGTTTCTATGATTGAAATGGATCAGGAATACAGTGAGCACCTCAGACCCCCACATTGATCGCTGTGAGACCTCACTTGTCACATGCTTCCCATTGGAGTTCCTGCCACCACCCCTCCTCCCTGCTTCCCCCTTGAGCAGGCAATCTCTGAACCAGAACTACCACCAGGACATTGACCTTAAACATCCATATGCCTTTAGCTTTCCCACAGACCTTCTGAATTCACTCTGGTGGACGTAGCTGTGTCCGTTCACTTAGCTACCTCTGCAAAACTGTCCAATCGGCAGATTGGTTTGACACGGTCTGTATTCACCAGAGTTTAGGATGAGAAGGATTTCATAAAACATATAAAATTCCAACCAGGGCTGGATAGTCTGGACGCAGGGAGGATGTTTCCCCCTGTGCGGGCAGTGTCAAACCAGGGGACACAGTCACAGGATACATGATAGACCATTTAGGACTGAGATGAGGAAGATTCGTCAGTCAAGGTGTGGTGACCCTGTGGAAATTCGCTCCCACAGAAGCCTCTGGACGCCAAGTCACTAAATATATTCAAGGAAGAGATAGAGTCATAGAGTCATAGAGATGTACAGCATGGAAACAGACCCTTCGGTCCAACCCGTCCATGCCAACCAGATATCCCAACCCAATCTAGTTCTACCTGCCAGCACCCGGCCCATATCGCTCCAAACCCTTCCTATTCATATACCCATCCAAATGCCTCTTAAATGTTGCAATTGTACCAGCCTCCACCACTTCCTCTGGAAGCTCATTCCAAACATGGTACTACCCTCTGTGATGTTTAGATATTAAAGTAATCATGGGGTATGGGGAGAAAGTGGGAACAGAGCATTGAGATAGAGGATCATCCATGATTGTATTGAATGGAGAAGCATACTTGAAGGGCTGAATAGCCTACTCCAGCTCCAAGATTCGATGTTACTAACATAACCAACACAAATCAGATGAGCGGTTCATAATTGCACACCTACGAGTGGGTACTTTCTCTGTACAATTTCCCGACGGCCCAAACATCGCCACATTTCGAGAAGAGAAACATTTCAGTGGTTTGCCAAGAGCTTTGGGAATTCCCATGGATGCGACAGGTGCCATATAAATGCCAACCGTTTTTGTCTCTCTCCTTGTAGTTCCTCATCGAGAGTGCGATTTTGGACAAAGAAATGGCACGACCCTTCCACAAGCTGCTTCCCCCCCCGGGAGTTCACTGGAAGTTATCATGAGCTGGATGGATGTTGAGCCAATAACCACCTCATGACAGACCGAGTCCCAAGATTTCGGTATTGAATTCCTCACGGGGGATCCTCAGGGAGACCAAGTCGGTCAATGCTGGTCAAACTCCAGTCTCGACAGCAGAGGCTGCCTATTGCACATCTCGCATGAGGCTTACCTGTGGGTCAAAGAGAAACAGCACAGAGGTTCATGATCAGAGAGTGTTCCAAAGGCCTTCAGTGCACATAGCAACAAGTCAGATCCGCGTTAGATGTCTAACAGCAGGGAAGCAGCTACAGCTCAGCCAATGGGTGTTGACCAGCTAAAACCCTCCAAGCAAAGAGGGCTGGACATGGGACTTGGAGCAGGAGTGGACCATTCAGCCCATCAAGTCTGCTGCACCATTCTTGGAGCCAGTAAGGACAGATGCTGAGGGTCAAGAGTCAATAGATGTGGAGCTGGGAAAAAAACAACAGGTCATTTCGCATCCGAGGAGCATGAAGGTTGGCATTTCGGGCCGAAACCCTTTGTCAGTCCTGAAACATTGCCTTTCCTGCTCCTCGGATGCTGTCTGTGTTTCCCCAGCTCCATCTATTGAGTGCTGCACCGTTTAACTAACGTGATGGTGGCCTCTCTCCTCTTCGCTGCCTGTCCACACCATACTGTGCAAAATCTGCAGAACTCAACCATGTTACGTTAACCCAACCATCACCTCCCTCTGAGGAAGGGAATTCCACGCTAACAACTCATTAGTGTTTGTGGATGTGACGCCAATCGAGCGGGATGTTTTGTCCTGGATAGCGTAAAGCTTCTTGTGTTTTGTCAGAGCTGTGTCTCACCACCCTACCACGTTCAAAGGCAGCTCCCCGTCGCCTGGGTTTCAGAATTAATAACCGAGCAGCAATACCATCAAGCCAATCGACACAGCACACACTACTGCATTTATCCCTGGGTCATCAGCACTTCGGGTGGCACGATGGCTCAGTGGTTAGCACTGCTGCCTCACAGCACCCAGGTTCAATTCCAGCCTCGGGTGACTGTCTGTGTGGAGTTTGCACATTCTCCCCGTGTCTGTGTGGGTTTCCTCCGGGTGCTCCGGTTTCCTCCCACAGTCCAAAGATGTGCAGGTTAGGGTGACTCAGCCATGCTAAATTGCCCGTAGTGTTAGGTGAAGGGGTAAACGTCGGGGAATGGATCCGGGTGGGTTGCTCTTCGGCGGGTCGGTGTGGACTTGTTGGGTCGAAGCACCTGTTTCCACACTGTAAGTAATCTAATCTAATCTAATTCAATATCTGCTTCACCTCATCCCAGGATTGAAGTGGTTCAGGAATAACTCACAGCACACCCCCACCAGCAGCTGTTGAAGGGCAGCAAGGAGTGGTCCATCAGTGTCAACCTTGCTCAAACTGCCCACAAGACAAGACCAGTGCAATTTTATTGAAGAATTACGGTCTAGCTACCTTTTCACACAGAGCAGGAGTCGGGAGAGATCTGAGCATCATTGGGCAGGCAGTATTTATGTGGCCTTTGCATGACCATTAGAAAACTTGTACAAAGGATAAATAACAGCACAGTGCAGGAACAGGCCCTTCGGCTCACCCAGACTGTGCTAGCACATGATGCCTTTCTAAACTAAAAGCATCTTGCCTCTGCGCGGTCCGGATCCCTCTATTCCCTCCATCCATCAAGGCACCTCTTAAACATTGCTATTGTATCCCACTCCACCATCTACTGCAGCAGCACATTCCAGGTGCTTGCCACCCTCTGTGATTAAAAAAAACCTGCCTTTCACATCTCCTTTAAACTTAGCCCCTTTCACCTTAAGCCTATGTCCTCTAGTTAATGACATTTCTACCCTGGGACAAAGACTCCCATTATCAGTTCTATCCGTGCCTCTCATAATTCTGTACATTTCTATCAGGTCTCCCCTCGGCCAAATGAAAACAAACCAAGTATGTCCAATCTCCCCTCACAGTTAATACCCTCCAAACCAGGTAACATGCTGGTAAACCATTTCTGTACCTTCCCCAAATCCTCCAGTGGTAGTGTGGCAAACAAAACTGCACACAATATTCCAAATGTGCCCTAACTAAAGTACTATACAGCTGCATCAAGACTTGCCAATCTTTATAGTCTATGTCCTGCCAATGAAGGCAAGCGTGCCATATGTCTTCTTGAGCACCTTATCCACTTGTGTTGTCACTTTCAGGGAACTGGGGACTGTAAGCCCAGATCCCTCTGTATGTTGAAGCTATTAGGGTTCTGCCATTTACTGTATACTTCCCACTTACAATAGATCTCCCAAAACACATCACCTCGTATTTGTCCAGACTAAACTCCACCCCTGCTGCATCCTCTGGCAATCCTCCCAGTATCCACAGCTCTCCAAATCTTTGTGTCGCCCGCAAACTTTCTAATCAAACTCCGAGTGCTCCTCTAAATCATGTATGCAGACGGTGTTACAGATAACAGGAGTGCAGCACTGATCCCTGTGGAACACCACTGCTCACTGCTCTCCAGTCTGAAGAAGACCCTTCTATTGTTGCTCTGTTTTCTGTGGCCAAGCCAGTTCTGTATCCAGCTTACCAGCTCACTGTGGATCCCATGTGACTTCAGCCTGCCCTGAGGGACCTTGTCAAAGGCCTTGGTAAAGTCCATGTAGACAACATCTGCTGCCCTGCCCTCATCAATCATCTTTGTCACTTCCTCAAGAAGTTCAATCAGGTTTGGCCACATCTTCCTTCTCAGGCAGATGTAAAAGTCTCATCTGAAAAAATAGGGGTGTCCTCTATGATGGATAAGATTCCCTACAGTGTGGAAGCAGGTCCTTTGGCCCAACAAGTCCACACCGACTCTCCAAAGAGTAACCCACCCAGACCCACTCCCCTCAGACTAATGCACCTAACACTAGGGATAATTTAGCATGGCCAATTCACCTGACCTACACATCTTTGGACTGTGGGTGGAAACCGGAGCACCCGGAGGAAACCCACGCAGACTCTCTGCAGGCACCCTGTCTCTATTCCTGATGAAGGGCTTTTGCCTGAAATGTCGATTTTCCTGCTCCTTGGATGCTGCCTGACCTGCTGTCAGGCAGCATCCAAGGTGCTGTCCAGCACCACTCTAATCTAGACACCTGTGTCCTCTATGATGTCCAGCCCAGTTTTAGCCCTTTCACCAGCAGGACAGTCATTATTGCATTTCTGTCTCTGGGAGGTGACTGTGGGAGACTTGACTGTCACAACCCCTTCATTCAGAGAACTGCAAACACACGCACCCGTCAATACAGTGTCAAAGGGTCAGTAGGGCAGATGATGAGTGTAGCTTCCTTGAAAGCATTGTACCCAATGTTTGGAGTAGTCCATTTCGGACAGAGATGAGGAGAAATGTCTTCCCCCAGAGAGTGGGGAGCCTGTGGAATTCTCTGCCACAGGAAGTGTTTGAGGCCAAAGCATTGAATGTATTAGAGACAAATAGAGTATTTTTTAAGATAAAAGAGATCAAAGGCAATGGGGAGAAAGGAGACTGAGTTGGACGATCAGCCATGATCATGTTGATGGCACAGCACGTGAGGGCTGAATGGCCTACTCCTGCTCCTATTATCTTATTATCTAAGTAGCACACTATCTCAGGCTGGAGAACAACATTTTGCTCACCTAGTGTGGTTAAATCCTTCCAGGTTGCCCAACTTGAGCTCACACTGATTCCTTTGAAATAAAATTAAATAATGAAAGATTCCATAAGGTAGGAGGGGACAGATTTCTTCAACAGTGAGAAAGTGAAGTAGACGGGAGGGTCAGCGAATCGGGTTGAAAGTGCTTTCCGCTTGACCTTTGACCTAGAGTTCAACAGGAAGTGTCCATCTGGGTTTTCCCTATGACTGGCACGGCCCCATAACTGTTCAGTTTTCTGCTAAGCCATCTTCGGTAAATCTCTGTCTGCACCTGTTGGAAGAATTGCATGTTCCTTTAAAGCATTGACAATATTAAAGCACCATTTTGAGCCCATTCACAAATATCCACACCCTCCAAGGTCAAGGTCAATTCACCATAGTTTTAGAGTCATAGAGACAGAGTCATAGCGATATACAGCATGGAAACAGACCCGTCGGTCCAACCTGTCCATGCCGACCAGATATCCCAACCCAATCTAGTCCCACCTGCCAGCACCCAGCCCATATCCCTCCAAACCCTTCATATTCATATACCCATCCAAATGCCTCTTAAATGTTGCAATTGTACCAGCCTCCACCATATCCTCTGGCAGCTCATTCCATACACGTACCACCCTCTGCGTGAAAAAGCTGCCTGTTAGATCTCTTTCATATCTTTTCCCTCTCACCCTAAACCTATGCCCTCTAGTTCTGGACTCCCACACCCCAGGGAAAGGACTTTGTCTATTTATCCTATCCATGCCCCTCATTATTTTGTAAACCTCTATAAGGTCACCCCTCAGCATCTGACGCTCCAGGGAAAACAGCCCCAGCCTGTTCAGCCTCTCCCTTTAGCTCAGATCCTCCAACACTGTCAACATCCATGTAAATCCTTTCTGAAACCTTTCAAGTTTCACAACATCTTTCCGATTGGAAGGAGATCAGAATTGCATGCAATATTCCAACAGTGGCCTAACCAATGTCCTGTACAGCCACAACATGACCTCCCAACTCCTGTACTCAATACTCTGACCAATAAAGGAAAGCATACCAAATGCCTTCTTCACTATCCTATCTACCTGCGACTCCACTTTCAAGGAGCTATCAACCTGCACTCCAAGGTCTCTTTGTTCAGCAACACTCCCTAGGACCTTACCATTAAGTATATAAGTCCTGCTAAATTTTGCTTTCCCAAAATGCAGCACCTTGCATTTATCTGAATTAAACTCCATCTGCCACTTCTCAGCCCATTGGCCCATCTGGTCCAGATCCTGTTGTAATCTGAGATAACCATCTTCACTGTCCACTATACCTCCAATTTTGGAGTCATCTGCAACTTACTAACTGTACCTCTTATGCTCGCATCCAAATCATTTATGTAAATGACAAAATATAGAGGGCCCAGCACCGATCCGTGTGACACTCCACTGGTCACAGGCCTCCAGTCTGAAAAACAACCCTCCACCACCACCCTCTGTCTTTGACCTTTGAGCCAGTTCTGTATCCAAATGGGTAGTTCTCCCTGTATTCCATGAGATCTAACCTTGCTAATCAGTCTCCCATGGGGAACCTTGTCGAACGCCTTACTGAAGTCCATATAGATCACATCTACTGCTCTGCCCTCATCAATCTTCTTTGTTACTTCTTCGTGAGACATGATTTCCCACGCACAAAGCCATGTTGACTATCCCTAATCAGTCCTTGCCTTTCCAAATGCATGTACATCCTGTCCCTCAGGATTCCCTCTAACAACTTGCCCACCACGGAGGTCAGGTTCACCGGTCTATAGTTCCCTGGCTTGTCTTTACCGCCATTCTTAAACAGTGGTACCATGTTAGCCAACCTCCAGTCTTCCGGCACCTCACCTGTGACTATCGATGATACAAATATCTCAGCAAGAGGTCCAGCAATCGCTTCTCTACCTTCCCACGGAGTTCTCGGGTACACCTGATCAGGTCCTGGGGATTTATCCACTTTTACCCGTTTCATGACATCCAGCACTTCCTCCTCTGTAATCTGGACATTTTGCAAGATGTCACCATCTATTTCCCTACAGTCTATATCTTCCATATCCTTTTCCACAGTAAATACTGATGCAAAATATTAATTTAGTATCTCCCCCATTTTCTGTGGCTCCACACAAAGGCCGCCTTGCTGATCTTTGAGGGGCCCTACTCTCTCCCTAGTTACCCTTTTATCCTTAATATATTTGTAAAAACCTTTTGGATTCTCCTTAATTCTATTTGCCAAAGCTATCTCATGTCCCCGTTTTTCCCTCCTGATTTCCCTCTTAAGCATACTCCTACTTTCTTTATACTCTTCTAACGATTCACTCGATCTATCCTGTCTACACCTGACATATGCTTCCTTCTTTTTCTTAACCAAACCCTCAATTTCTTTAGTCATCCAGCATTCCCTATACCTACCAGCCTTCCCTTTCACCCTGACAGGAATATACTGTCTCTGGATTCTTGTTAACTCAGTTCTGAAGGCTTCCCATTTTCCAGCCGTCCCTTTACCTGCGAACATCTGCCTCCAATCAGCTTTCGAAAGTTCTTGCCTAATACCGTCAAAATTGGCCTTCCTCCAACTTAGAACTTCGACTTTTAGATCTGGTCTATCCTTTTCCATCACTATTTTAAAACGAATAGAATTATGGTCGCTGGCCCCAAAGTGCTCCCCCACTGACACCTCAGTCACCTGCCCTGCCTTATTTCCCAAGAGTAGGTCAAGTTTTGCACCTTCTCTAGTAGGTACATCCACATATTGAATCAGAAAATTGTCTTGTACACACTTAAGAAATTCCTCTCCATCTAAACCTTTAGCACTACGGCAGTCCCAGTCTATGTTTGGAAAGTTTAAATCCCCTACCATAACTACCCCATTATTCTTACAGATAGCTGAGATCTCCATACAAGTTGGTTTCTCAATTTCCCTCTGACTATTGGGGCTGCTGTCTCATTAGAGAGAGAGACAACTGGTGGTGGTTTAACCTGAGGGTCACCCACACCTCAGGTAAGGGGAGAGGTTCAGAAGGAGAGTCATTCATGGTCACCTCAGCTGGTGTGGGGATTGAACCCACGTTGTTGGCATCACACTGCTTCACATACCAACCGTCCAGTCAACTGAGCTCCACCCCTCCCCCAATCCCTCCACCACCAACACTCAGTAGCAGCAGTGTGTACCAGCTACAAGATGCACGGCAGAAATTCACCAAAGATCCTCAGACAGCACCTTCCAAACCCATGACCACTTCTTTCTAGAAGGACAAGGGCATTAGATACATGGGAACACCACCCCCTGCAAGTTCCCCTCCATGCCCTCACCATCCTGACTTGGAAATATATCACCATTCCTTCACTGTCACTGAGTCAAAATCCTGGAATTCCCTCCCGAAGGGCATTGTGGGTCAACCCACAGCAGGTGGACTGCAGCAGTTCAAGAAGGCAGCTTTACAAGGGATAAGGATGGGGGTGGGTGGGAACTTGATTAAAACTTACAGGAAACTGAGAGGCCTGGATAGAGTGGACATGGAGTGGTGTCCCGAGTAGTGGGAGGGACTAGTACCTGAGGGCACAGCCTCAGAGTGAAGGGATGACCCTATGCAATAAACATGAGGAGGAATTTCTCCAGCCAGAGGGGAGGTGACTCTGTGGAATGCGCTGCCACAGAGGGCTATGGAGGCGAAGTCATTGAGTGAATTTGAGACAAAGATAGATAGGTTCTTGACTGGTAAGGGGATCAAAGGTTAAGGGGAGAAAGCAGGAGAGTGGGGTTGAGAAACATCAGCCATGATCAAATAGCGGAGCAGACTGTATAGGTGAGGCTGGTACAATGACAACATTTTTAAGATATCTGGATAGGTATATGAATAGGAAGGGTTTGGGGGGATATGTGCCAAGTGCTGGCAAATGGGACTAGATTAAGTTAGGATATCTGGTTGGCATGGACGGGTTGGACTAAAAGGTCTGTTTCCACACTGTACATCTCTATGACTTTATGACAAAGACCATGCAGAACTGCTTCAGTAATTGCCTATGTGCATAAAAAATTGTTTACAATGGATAAAGTATACTCTTGCGATAAATAAAAGGCTTTGCTTACCTCTTGGTTCATAAAGCAGTACAGCACTCCAACTATAAAGCCCTGTGTAAGAACAGAGAACAGCAAACCCATTACAACGCAATCAGGAAAATATTGACATTGCTTATTCCAATGGCTGGTTAAAAATAAAAGAAGCATTTGTGTAGCACCTTCCACAATCACCAGGTGTCCCAAAACACTTCAAAGCCCAACGAAGGACTTCTTAAACTTTCCAGAGTTTGAAATGTTGGAAATGCCAATTTACATGCACGCCATCACCCCACATTCCCCAATGGGACATGGCCAGATTATCTGGTTTTACAATGTCACTGGGACACGGGGGGGGGCTCCCATCACCTTTTTAATGCAATGCCAGTGATGGATGCAGTGCAATGGATGATTTATGTTCACCGGGGAAGGTCAAAAGCACCTCAGTCTAACATTGCATCTGAAACATAGAATCTCTGATAGTGTGGCACTCCCTCTGTACTCTCCTGCAGCACTCACTTGCATTTGTATAGCCCCTATTCAACATCCTGAGGGTACCACTGACCAGACTCTGAACTGTACCAGTCAGGTAAACCCTGCAGCTAAAGAGCAGGGCAGAGACAAGGAAATCTACCCTCCTGACTCCCCAAAACCTGTCCACCATCTACAAGGTGCAAGTCAGGAATGTGATGGAATACTCCCCCCTTGCCTGGATGGGGGCAGTTCCAACAACACTCAAGAAGCGTGATACCATCCTGGACAAAGCAGCACCCGCTTGATTGGCACCACATCCACAAACATCCACTCCCTCCCCCACCGACACTCAGTAGGCAGCAGTGTGTACTATCTATAAGATGCAGTGCAAAAATTCACCAAAGATCCTCAGACAAAGATCCTGCAGTGATTGTAACAAGGTCAGCTAGGTGGATCTTACAGAATTTGAGTCCCCTGATTGGGGCTGCTAATCGGGGAGCCCTGGCTGACAGATAAAAAAGAGCATTAGGGATTTTTCTTTCTTTATTCATTCACAGGATGAGGGCATCTCTGGATGGGCCAGCATTTATTGCCCGTCGCTAATTGCCCAGCGGGCAGTTAGGAATCAACCACATAGCTGTGGGTTTGAGGTCACATGTAGACCAGACAAGAAAAGGATGCCAGTTTCCTTTCCTAAAGGACATTAGTGAACCTGATGGGTTTTTCCAACAATGGATTCATGGTCATCATTAGGCTCTTAATTCAGATTTGTATCGAATTCAAATTCCACCATCTCCCATTCAAACTCAGGTCCCCTCAATATTACCTGGATCCCGAGATTAATATTTCAGCAATAATTCCTCCACATGATAGCGAGACACAGAATAGGGAGAGAGAGAGAGCAGCTGAACACGTAGCTGCCGGGTTAATGCAGGAGGGTGGATTTCAGGTTTATGGATAATTGGGGCTCATTCTGGGGAAGGTGCTATCTCTACAAACCAGAAGGGTACTAATATCCTGGGTGGGAAATTTCCTGGTGCTATCCGGGTGGGTTTAAGCTAGCTCAGCAGGGGAATGGGAATCTGAGGTGTAATTCCAGTGCACAGGAGGATGAGAGTAGGGAGGGCATGGATAGGGTTTCACAGTCACAAACTGGTTTGAAGTGTGTCTACTTCAACGCCAGAAGTACCCGGAATAAGGTAGGTGAGCTTGCAGCGTGGATAGGTACCTGGCACTTCGATGTTGTGGCCATTTTGGAGACATGGATAGAGCAGGGTGAGGAATGGATGTTGCAGGTTCCAGGGTTTAAATCTTTCATTAAAAACAGGCAAGGCGGTAAAAGAGGGGGAGGTGTGGCTTTGTTAATCAAGGATAGTATAACGGATAAGAACTATAATGAACTTTTGACGAGGACTCATCTACTAAGGTAGTATGGGCTGAGGTTAGAAACAGGAGAGGAGAGGTCACACTGCTGGGAGTTTGTTATAGGCCTCTGCAGAGTTCCGGAGGTGGAAGAGAGGATTAGCAAAACGATTTTGGATAGGAGTGAAAGGAACAGGGTGGTCATTATGGGGGACTTTAACTTCCCCAACATTGACTGGAAATGCTATGATCTAGTACGTTGGATGGATCAGTTTTTGTCCAATGTGTGCAGGAGGGTTTCCTGACACAGTATATCGAAGGGCCAACAAGAGGGGAGGCCACACTGGATCTGGTGCTTGGTAATGAATCAGGCCAGGTGTTTGATTTTGTGGTAGGTGACCGCTTTGGAAAAGTGACCATAAATCAGTTACGTTTAATCTAGCAATGGAAAGGGATATGCCGCAGGGCAAGAGTTATCAAGGTGGGAAGTGCAATCATAATGCGATTAGGCAAGACTTAGGATGCATAGAATGGGGTAGCAAAATGTAGGAGATGGGGCCAATCGAAATGTGGAGCTGGTTTAAGGAACAGATATGTCTTTGATTAGGTATGTCCCTGTCAGGCAGGGAGGAAGTGATAAGGGAAAGGAACCGTGGTTTACAATAGAAATTGCATCTCTTGTTAAGCGGAAGAAGAAGCTTATGTGACATTGAGATGAGATGGTTCAGATGAGGCGATGGAGAGTTACAGATCAGCAAGGAAGGATTTAAAGAGAGAGTTAAGAAGAGCAAAGAGAGGACATGAGCAGTCCTTAGCAAATAGAATAAAGGAGAACCCTAAAGTTTTCTATAGGTATGTGAGGGATAAAAGGATGACAAGGGTAGGAATAGGGCCAGTCAAAGACAGATGTGGGAAGTTGTGTGTGGACCCTGTGGAGATCGGAGAGATGCTAAACGAATATTTCTCATCGGTTTTCACTCAGGAAAAGGAGAATATTGGAGAGGAGAAGAATGAGGTATGAGATATTAGACTAGAAAGGATCGAGGTTAGTAAGGAACAGGTGTTATCAATTCTAGAAGGAGTGAAAGTAGACAAGTCCCCTGGGCCGGATGAGATTTATCCGAGGATTCTCTGGGATGCTAGGGAGGAGATGGCGGAGCCTTTGGCCTTGATCTTTGAGTCGTCATTGTCTACAGGTTTAGTACCTGAGGACTGGAGGATTGCAAATGTTGTGCCCTTGTTCAAGAAGGGCAGTAGAGATGACCCAGGTAATTATAGACCAGTGAGCCTTACTTCTGTTGTAGGAAAGGTTTTGGAAAGAATTATAAGAGATAAGATTTATAATCATGGTTTCGTCAAGGGTAGGTCATGTCTGGAATTTGATACAGACATACAAGATGATCAGAGGAGGAGATAGGGTGGACAGTGAATGTGCTTTTCCTCGGATGATGACATCAGCTTGTACGAGAGGGTATAACTACAAATTGAGGGGTGATGGATTTAAAACAGATGTCAGAGGCAGGTTCTTTACTCAGAGAGTGGTAAGGGCATGGAATGCCCTACCTGCCAGTGTAGTTAACTCAGCCACATTATGGGCATTTAAACATTCCTTGGATAAGCACATGGATGATGATGGGATAGTGTGGAGGGATGGGCTTAGATTAGTTCACAGGTCGGTGCAACACCGAGGGCCGCAGGGCCTGTTCTGTGCTGTACTTTTCTATGTTTTATGTTCTAATACCACTAGGCCATCGCCTCCCCGAACTGAGATACTGGCACTCTGAGAGCTGACTCTGAAGGGGCTGTATTAGAGTCAAGGGCTTTTCACATGTAAGTAGAGGGAGACTTGGTGATAGGATACTGGCCTCTGTGAAGTTATTTCAGTCTCAGATTCAGGCAGTTCAATCATAGTGGAGAAGCTGGGTTCTTTCTCCATAGGCCAGAGAAGGTAAAGAGGAGATTTATTCTCAACTCACTCACAGGATGTGGGCATCGCTGGCTGGGCCAACATTTATTACCCATCCCTAGTTGCCCTCTTGAGAAGGTGGGGGTGAGCTGCCTTCTTGAACCGCTGCAGTCCACCTGCTGTAGGGTAGACCCACAATGCCCTTAAGGAGGGAATTCCAGGATTTTGACCCAGCGACACTGAAGGAACGGTGATACATTTCCAAAAACACTTGGCAAAAACATAATGTAGGAAATTGCGAAGTCACTCCATTTGGGAGGAAGAATCAAAAATGCAGTTTATTACTGGGGTGGAACATTCTGGAAATGTGCTGTGCAGAGGGATCTGGGTGTTCTTACGATTGAAACACAACATGTTAGCGTGGAGGTGCAGTGAGTAATTAAGGAGGTAAATGGAATTTTGGCATTTATTGCTAGAGGATTGGAGTTTAAATGAGAGGAAGTCTTGTTACAACAGTACAGGATGTTGCTGAGGCCATATCTGGAGTATTGTGTACTGTTTAGACCCTGTGTCTGAAAAACAAATATACCAGCAATAGCAACAGCTCCAAAAGAGATTCACTCAACTGATTCCTGGGATGAGAGGATTGATTTATCAGGAATGTCTAAACAGATTAGGACTTTACTCATTTGAATTCAGAATAATGAGTCTTGATCTTATTGAAACATACAATTCTGAGGCGACTTGACAAGATAGGTGTAGGGAAGATGTTTGGGGAATCTCAAACTCAGGGACACAGTTACAAGATAAAGGGACACTCATTTAAGACTGAGATCCAAAGGAATTTCTCCTCCCAGAGAGTAGTGAATGTCTGGAATTCTCTACCCCAGAGGGTTCTGGAGGCTAGATCACTGTAAGTATATCAAGAGGAGGTAGATAGATTTTTGAGGGATCTGAGGAGCTGGGTTGAAGCCAGTGCAGATCAGCCACGATCATATAGAATGGCAGGGTGGGCTTGAGGGGCTGAATGGCCTGTGTGTGCTGCTAATCCATTTGTTTTGCATTAGTTTACGATGGATTGGCAGATCCCAAGATTGATTCTCCCGTCAGCGGTAAGCATTATGGCACTCCCCAGCAACAAATGGTGACCATCCCTGCACAGTTCAAAGTTCGCCGTACCTGGAATGACCCGATGCAGAGGTCAAGATAAAGTCTAATGGCTAGCACGGCCCCATCAGGAGGGAAAGCACAGACGATGTAGTGCACACCAAACAGAGGGACGAGCAGCAGGGTTGACTTTGTCAGTCGCCTGTGTAGAGAGGAGAACAATTCAATGAAACACTGAGAATGGCAAATCTTTCCTTTTTCATCCTGAAGGATGAATTCTGCAATGCTTCCCAGATCCTTACAGCTCAGGGCTGCCCTAGGCACGGAACAAGAAACTTGCTATAAGGGGTCATGGTTCTGAAAGCGTTGATGTTGGAGTTGCATTAGCTCCAGCCGTCCTTCAGTGGCTAATCTTACTGGGATCCTAATGGAGACAGGCAGGAGGCTGGAAGAACACAGCAAGCCAGACAGCATCAGGAGGGGAGAAGTTGACGTTTCGGGTGTAACCCTTTCCAAGGCTGAAGAAGGGTCAGACCCGCAACATTGACTTCTCCACCTCCTGATGATGCCTGGCTTGCTGTGTTCTTCTAGCCTCCTGCCTGTATAGATTGGATTCCAGCATCTGCAGTGTTTTTTGTCTCTAACCAAGGGGTCCTAATGGAGACAGACATAATTTACCTGGCTACATAGACTGCCTCCATTTGTACATTTGGAGACTTGGGATGTGCAATTGGTGAATGCAACTGTCGTTGGACACAAATATTATGCAAGGGCTTGTGAGGCAATGTTGTGTAAGGATTCCGAATGAGTTACATTGAAGGTCCATGTGTTGGCACCAACCCTGATGGTGCATTTGGATGGAGAAACAGTCAGCCCTGGAGCTGGATATACTGTACCCAACCCCAAACAGTTGTAACTGTGCCTAACTGGTTAACTTCTGGAAAAAGACACATTTTGCCAAACCTCTTTGTGTTGTACTCATCAGGACAATTTGCAAGAATACCAACTCAAGACAAAAAAAAGCATTTATACGGGAGGCAATGGCCTGCTGGTATTATTGTTAGACTGTTAATCCAGAGACCCAGGTAATGTTCTGGGGACACGGGTTCAAATCCCACCAAGGCAGATGGTGTAATTTGAACTCAGTTAAAATCTGGAAGTAAGGGTCTAATGATGACCATGAATCCATTGTTGGAAAAATCTATCTGGTTCACTAATAGCCTTTAGGGAAGGAATCTGCCATCCTTACCTGGTCTGGCCTACGTGTGACTCCAGACCCACGGCAATGTGATTGACACTTAACTACCCTCTGGGTAATTAGGGTGGGTAATAAATGCTGGCCCATCCAGCGGTGCCCTCATCCCGTGAATGAATTAAAAAATGAAATGCATGAGAGGAAAGGGTTAATTGGTCGGCAAGTGAATTCTGAAGGGATGGCACGGTGGCTCAGTGGTTAGCACTGCTGCCTCACAGCGCCAGGGTCCTGGGTTCGATTCCAGTGTGGAGCTTGCACATTCTCTGCGACGGTTTCCTCCGGGTACTCCGATTTCCTCTCACAGTCTAAGGATGTGTAGTTTAGGGCGGATTAGGAACAGGAATAGACATGGAATGAGTGGGAGGACAATGGTGTTCTAACTGGGGCCAGTGGCCATGGTGGTACCCAGGTGTACCCATCACTGGCTGGAGAGAGCTGAGGAGGTTTGGCCAATAACACATGCCATTGTCTTCCTGCCATCTTTATGGACCTGGACCCAGGCTGTGTAGAAGCTGCAGTTTCTGTCCAGTGGGAAGCAGCCCAGACTGACATCCTCCCCACCCTCTCCCCCCCCCCCACCCCCCCCACCCACTAGTACGGTCCCTCCATGACCAGAGGTGAAAGGATCCGCGGTGCTGGGCTACACACACAGCGAGTGCCTTCTGCTAGCACCTACCTGTACTGTGAGGAGATAGCTGTGTGGACCTCCCTCGGCATCACCTTCTGCACCAGGATCCGGATGATGTTAATGAAAAGCACAAAGTTGATCTGCAGAAGGAGAGGAAAGGATGTGAGAAGCAGGAATAGGCCATTCAGCCCTTCTAACCTGCCCTGCTGTTCAATCAATTGATCAGAGTCAAGCGAATGCAGTTAATTAAATGATTGTCTTGTGGTTGAGGGTTCAATATCAGCCAAGATGGCAAGGAAGGCGAGCCTCTTCTTTGACATCAGGCCATGTGATTATTTCCAGAGGAGGACAGACCAGGGCCTTCATTTAACTGATAGGAACAGGAGTGGAGCCTTCAGCCCCTCGAGGCTGTCCCACCATTCCCAGCTGATCTGTGGCCTAATTCCATATACCTGCCTTGGGCCCATATCCTTTAATATCTCTGCTTAATGAAAACGTAGCTATCTCAGATTTAAAACAAACAACTGATCCACTGTGGTTTCTGCAAGAGAGGTCCAAACCTCTCCCACCCCGTTGTGTGTAGAAGTGTTTCCTAGCACCTCTCCTGCACAGTCTGACCCTAACTCACAGACTGTGCCCCTACCTCTGGAATCCCCAACCAGTGGAAATAGAATATCTTTTCAAGTTAATATCCTGAAGACGTCAATCAGATCACTCCTTCTAAATTCGAGAGACAACCGACCGAATTTGTGTAATCTCTCCTCACAACATTAAAAAAGAACAGTGTCTCTGACTTGGATAATACTGACTTGGGAGAAATACACCTGATACTGTGTTGAAATCTCTAGACCAGCCTTCAGACTGGGACATTGGGCCAGAAACCCTGGCTAACCCCACGAGGCTGAGATAGAGACGAAAAGCAACACCTCTGTCCACGTCTGCACCAAGAGCTGGCAGACTGGTGTCATGATACGGTCACTGGACAAAGTAACTCCAGGCTAATGTTCCGGAGATGTTGGTCTGAATCCCATTACAGCAGATGGTTAAACCTTGTCAGAATGGAAAAGGTGAGTCAAATCCCAAACTTGCGTCAAGAGCCCAATGTGGTTAGTTTCAACTTAAGGAGGGGATAGATTCTTAATGAGAAATGGGGTTTGAGGGTTTAGATTAGATTAGATTACTTTACAGTGTGGAAACAGGCCCTTCGGCCCAACAAGTCCACACCGACCCGCCGAAGCGCAAACCACCCATACCCCTACATTTACCCCTTACCTAACACTACGGGCAATTTAGCATGGCCAATTCACCTTCCCTGCACATCTTTGGACTGTGGGAGGAAACTGGAGCACCCGGAGGAGACCCACGCAGACACGGGGAGAATGTGCAAACTCCACACAGTCAGTCGCCTGAGGCGGGAATTGAACCCGGGTCTCTGGCGGTGTGAGGCAGCAGTGCTAACCACTGTGCCACCGTGCCGCCCACTATGGGGAACGGGCAGGTGAGGCCAAGGTGAGATCAGCCATGACCATAATGAGTGGGGGAGCAGGCTCAAGGGGCTGAATGGACTCCTGGCTCTTGTCTAAAAGGCTGATTAAAGGCTTACTGTAATCACTTACTGCAATAGACGCCACAATTGGTCCTTTGATTATCCACCAGTACGGAGAACCTTCAATAACATCCCAGCACCTGGTAATGTAACACAATGTCAATGGGAAACTGCCCACAGCATTCTCTCCTTCGGTTTGGTGACCAACACTACACCGCAACGCACCACCTCTACCATCAACAACCATCAAGAAGAGGAAGTGAAGCAGGCACATTGGGCTAGCATCTCATTCCGTCACCAAGGCCTGGCATTCCCTCCCTAACGAAATGGTGGGTGCAGAGTGCAGCAGTTCAAGAAGGCAGTTCACTACCACCTTCTCAAGAGCAACAGGGGACTAATGGTAAACGTTGGCCCAGCCAGTGATGCCCACATCCTGTGAGTGAATTAAGAATAAATCTCCTCTTCACCTAACACTAACCCAGCTAACCTGCACAACCCTGGACATTATGGACAATTTAGTGTGGCCAACCCACGCATCTTTGGTCAGAAGTCACGTGATACCAGGTTATAGCCCCTCTTTCCTGATGAAGGGATTATGCCTGAAACGTCGATTCTCCTGCTCCTCGGATGCTGCCTTGCTTTTCCAGCACCACACTCTCGACTCTCGACTCTGCATCCGCAGTCCTCACTTTCTCCTTATAGTCCAACAGGTCCATTTGAAATCACAAGCTTTCAGACCAACACCTCCACACCTTTGGACTGTGGGCGGAAACCCACATTGACACAAGGAGAACATGCAAACTCCAAACAGACAGTGGCCCGAGGCTGGGATTGAACCCAGGTCCCTAGCGCTGTCAGGAAGCAGTGCTAATGGCTGAGCCTCCAGGCTATCATACACTTGCTCACCAGTAACCTGTTCCCTGATGCTCCCTTTGGTTTCCGTCAGGTCCCCATTCACCTCCTGATCTCTCATTGCAACCTTGGTCTGAACATTGTACGAGCTAAACTCCAGAGGTAAAAATCTGGTAAATGGAACATAACGTGGGAAAGAGTGAAATAGCACAGATTGCAGGCATGATAAAAAAGAATGAATTGACATGGTGAGAGATTGCAGATCTCCGAGCTGCAGGAGGATCTGGGTGTCCCAATCACAAAAGGTACAGCAAGTAATTCAGAACATGAGTAGAATGTTATCCCTTATCTTGGAGATTATTTGAATAAAAAAGGTAACATTTCAGGGGATTAGAGAGGTTGCGCTTGGAATATTGTGCACAGTATTTGACTGCAAAAGGATTGGAAGCATTTCAGAGAAAGTTTAGATTAGATTAAATTCCCTACAGTGTGGGAACAGGCCCTTCGGCCCACCTAGTCCACAATGACCCTCTGAAGAGTAACCCACCCAGACCCATGTCCCTCTGACTAATGCACCGAACACTATGGGCACCGTGGCCAATTCACCTGCACAGCTTTGGATTGTGGGAGGAAACCGGAGCACTCAGAGGAAACCCACGCAGACACAGGGAGAATGTGCAAACTCCACACAGTCAGTCGCCCGAGGCGGGAATTGAACCCGGGTCCCTGGCGCAGTGAGGCAGCAGTGCTAACCACTGAGCCACCGTGCCATCCCTGACTAATCCCTGCCCGTTTACCAGACTAATCCCTGCATTTGGTGACTTGATGCACCCACATAAACACTGAGACTACAAGAGCAGGTCAGAGGCTAGGAAACTGCAGTGAGTACACACCTCCCAACTCTCTAAAGCCTGTCCACCATCTCCAAGGCACAAGTCAGGATTGTGATGGAATCCTCCCCACTTGCCTGGATGGGTGCAGCTCCAACAACACTCAAGAAACTTGACACCATCCAGGACAAAGCAGCCCCTGCTTGATTAGCACCCTTTCTGCCATCTTCAACATCCACTCCTTCCATCACTGATGCCCTGTGGGAGCAGTATGTTCCATTTATGAAATAGAGTCAGAAAGTCATAAAGCTGTACAGCACAGAAACAAACCCTTCGGTCCAGCTCATCCACGCCGACCAGATATCCTAACCTAGTCTAGTCCCATTTTCCAGCACCTGGCCCATATCCCTCTGAACCCTTCCTATTCATATACCCATCCAGATGCCTTTTAAATGTTGTAATTGTACCAGCCTCCACCTCTTCCTCTGGCAGCTCATTCCATACACGTACCACCCTATGCATGAAACAGCTGCCCCGTAGGTCCTTTTTATATCATTCCTCTCTCACCTTAAACCTATGCCCTTGTGTTATGGAATCCCCCACTCCAAGGAAAAGACCCCCATGTCCATTTGCCCTATCCATGCCCCTCAAGATTTTATAAACCTCTATAAAGTCACCCCTCAGCCTCCAACGCTCCAGGGAAAACAGACCCAGCTTATTCAGCCTCTCCCAATAGTTCAAACCTTCTAACCCTGGCAACATCCTTGTAAATCTTTTCTGAACCCTTTCAAGTTTCACAACATCCTTCCAATAGGAAGGAGATCAGAATTGCATGCAATATTCCAACAGTGGCCTAACCAATGTCGTGTACAGCTGCAACATGACCTCCCAACTCCTGTACTCAATACTCTGACCAATAAAGGAAAGCATACCAAACGCCGCCTTCACTATCTATCTACCTGCGACTCCACTTTCAAGGAGCTATGAACCTGCACTCCAAGGTCTCTTTGTTCAGCAACACTCCCTAGGACCTTACCATTAAGTGTATAAATCCTGCCTTGATTT
The DNA here is from genome assembly GCF_037043375.1 of Chiloscyllium plagiosum. Classification (NCBI taxonomy): domain Eukaryota; kingdom Metazoa; phylum Chordata; class Chondrichthyes; order Orectolobiformes; family Hemiscylliidae; genus Chiloscyllium; species Chiloscyllium plagiosum. Next base: position 123,745,783 of record NW_028270143.1, read on the forward strand.
GCCTTTCCAAAATGTAACCCCTGAAATTTATCTGAATTAAACTCCATCTGCCACTTCTCAGCCCAATGGCCCATCTGATCAAGATCCTGTTGTAATCTGAGGTAACATTCTTTGCTGTCCACTACACCTCCAATTTTGGAGTCATTTGCAAACTTACTAACTGTATCTCTTATGCTCACATCCAAATCATTTATATAAATGATGAAAAGTAGTGGACCCAGCACAATTCTTGTGGCACTCCACTGGTCACAGGCCTCCAGTCTGAAAAACAACCCTTTACCACCCTCTGTTTTCTACCTTCGAACCAGTTCTATGGCTAGTTCATAGAATCCCTACAGTGTGGAAACTAGTCCACACTGACCCTCTGAAGAGTAACCTACCCAAACCCATTCCCTACCCTATATTTACCCCTGACTAATGCACCTAACACTACAGGCAATTTAGCATGGCCAATTCACCTGACCTGCACATCTTTGGATTGTGGGAGGAAACCGGAGCACCCGGAGGAAACCCACGCAGACATGGGGAGAACGTGCAAACTCCACACAGACTGTCTGTGAAGGCTGGAATCGAACCCAGGTCCCTGGCACTGTGAGGCAGCAGTGCTAACCACTGAGCCACCATGCTGCCCCTGTATTCCATGTGATCTAACTTTGCTAACCAGTTTACCATGAGGAATCTTGTTGAATGCCTTACTGAAGTCCATATAGATCATGTCCACCGATCTGCCCTCATCAATCCTCTTTGTTACTTCTTCAAAAAACTCAATCATATCAGTGAGGCACAATTTCTCATGCACAAAGCCATGTTGACTATCCCTGATGCACTAAAAAACTCAACAAGCCCTTTTAAACAGCACCTTCCAAACTTGCAAACTCTATTACCATAAAGAACGGGAGCAGCAGATATATGGGACCACCACCTCCTGCAAATTCCCCTCCAAGCCACTCACCCTCCTGACTTGGAAATATATCACTGTTCCTCCATTCACTGCAGATCTACATTCGCTGGTTCACCCTCATCTCACAGTTTTAACTTTGTGCACTGACCTTTAACTTAATCAAAAGAAATACTCACTCAGTATTTTCAAATTGAAGTTTTGTAATCACCCAGGCAACAGTACAAACAGTGGGAACACCTTGAAGAAAAGAAATGGTTCTATTAGTCCCGACAGAGGCTGCAGGTTACAGGAGTTAGGAGCTGGACAGTTCCTGAAGTGAAAATCAAATCACAGTCACTTACAGCAGAGAGTACCAGGTGACAGCAGCTACACTGGCTGCATTAGAGATTCCAATTCATTTCACATGTTTAAGCTCTTTGTGTTTAACAGTAACTGGGCGGGGGGCCTTTTGTGGTACAGTGGTAGTGTCCCTCCTCTTACTATTGGGCCCCCGGGTTCAAGCCCCACCTGCCCTACAGCTGTGTAAAAACATCTCTTTCATTTACCTATCCAGCTCACGTTTGGAAGTTAATCCTGAATCTGCTTCCGTTTCCCAACCCGAGATGCACCATCCACATCCCATTCTCTCGAACAGTTTCACACCTCAGTGAATCTGTCTGACTGACGGAGTTAACTGTTTGCAGATTGCTACAACAGCACTAACAGGAAGCTGTCTTCAAGCCAAAACAATGCTCTTTTGATTTCATTCATTTCTTCATTGGCCAGCATTTATCGCCCATCCCTAATTACCCAGAGGGCAGTTAAGAGTCAACCACATTGCTGTGGGTGTGGAGTCATATGTAGGCCAGACAAGGTAAGGAGGGCAGTTTCATTCCCTAAATGGAATTAGTGAACCAGATGGGTTTTTCCAACAATCGACAATGTTTTCACAGTTATCATTAGACTCTTCATTTCAGATTTTTCTTGACTTCGCATTCCACGATCTGCTGTGGCAAGATTTGAACCCAGGTCCCCAAATCATTTCTTAGGCTTTGAGATTAATAGTCCAGCCGTAATGCCACTAAGCTATCACTGCCCCACCCCACTGTCCATCACAGAAATGAGCAATGTGGTATATGAATTTTAATGCCTGTGTTGCCAGGTTTGAAGGTAGTACATCCCAAAGACTGGCTTTCACATCAAGTAGCAAGTCCCTTTGGATAGCCACAGCAAACAGGTTAGTGACTGCATCCAATCAGATGGCCCGGGGAGTTGAGAACCGGGGTCAAAGTCTCAGGATATGAGGTATGCCATTCAGGACTGAGATGGGGAAAGGTTTCTTCACTCAAAGGGGTGTGAATTCTCTACCATAAACAGCTGTGGAGGTCAATTCACTGAATACATTCAAGAAAATTATGTTTTTGAGATTTTAAAGGCATAAAGGGGCATGGAGAGAAAGCATTGGGAAAGAGGATCAGCTGTGGTCATATCGAGTGGTGGATCAAGCTTGAAGGGCCAAACGGCCTACTCCTGCTCCTATTTTCAATATTTCTATGTTTTAGATGGTGCTTGCAAGACTCAATACATTTAATGCGGCTCCAAAATACAGGGTCATTCTGCTACAACGCGCATTTTGTTAACACTAATTTGTTGAAACGCGATCGGCGACTTGGGAACAGTGTTTCTAAAGCGCCACCTTTTATAACGTGTGTTGGCTGTAACACGGATCACATCACCAAAAAACTTTAAGCACTGTGATTTTTCTATTACACGGCAAAGCACAGGAACGCAGCCATCGCGGTATAGAGGAACTACCTGTATTTGTTAAACAATCCCAAGTGTGCTAAAGATCACACTGACTGCCAGGTTAGGACCATCCATCTGGCTTGCAATGGGCAGTCCTTGTGTGTACTGGGAGCTGCATTTATTAATAGACAGGGTTCTGTCTTTTGCATGTAAACACACTTTATTTGCAACAAATTAGGTGACAGTTATTCATTGGGGCCCGGAGCCAGTTTTGGGAGTGGGTTCCCCTGATATCAGAGTTAGGTCTGCAACTTTCTACAGTGAATATTAATGTCTAGGAGGAGGGGCGTGAATGCACTGTGCCCAATGTCGCTCTGAAAATAAAGCAAGAACACAGACTATCGAGTCATTGTCTGCCAGTCGTCTTTCTTGGCGCCATGCTTCCTCCCCAATGACAACAACCAATGTTTCAAAACAAACGCCGCCATGAGGTTGTGAAGGGTGCTACATGAATGCAAAAAGCAGTTGCTGTGGAAGTGGGCTTGATGCAGCACTGGCCTCAGTGCTCCGTTACCTACCCCATCCCAGGACGCTCCACCACCAGAAGTAACTTTTGCCGTAGGAGAAGGGCACTACCAGCAGAGAGCTGAGGTACAGGGCCTCCACCAGCAGCCAGAAGTAATTGGTCAACATGCAAAAGTACCAGAACACCACTGAAATCTTACAGCCGGCCTGCAACGAGAGAACGACCACAAAGCAGTTAGTTCCTATTGAGGTTGTTACAACACGGCAGTAAACCTTTCTGCTAATTAAACCAAATTCACAGAAAAGCTGATCTCACCCCATAATCTGTTAAATAATGAGTGATAGAGAACTACCTAAATTCCCAATATTTAAAAGAAAAATAACAATTTTATTGTTTAACTCCAAAAGCAAACATTAAACAACAACTAATTACATTTCTCAGCCTCCTTTGTCTTAAAGATGTGTTATCTACCTCCAACTCCATAACAGTATACAGATCCGATAAAGCCCCTATTAAATTTACAGCAAATCAATTTTCAAAACCAGAGCGTGGTGTCAACCTTCCTCTGTTTGTAGGTCTCCCTGGGTTGTCTTTGATCTTATGCTGCACAGATTTTTCATATGAAAAGGTACCTTTGATAGCGAGGTTTCGGCCAGTCTGTCTGACAATGGCAGAAGGTTGATCTGTCTCTGGCTAACTGTCTAAAATGCCTAATGTGTCTACCCGAAAACATTAGATCGTCTCATTGGTTCAATGTTGTCAAAACAGTAAAATTCAAATTCGATCGGGTTTTAGTTCTTCGGGCATAATTCAAACTGGATTAGATTCCCCACAGCTTGGAAACAGGCCCTTCAGCCCAACAATTCCACAATGACCCTCCGAAGAGTAACCACCCAGTCCCATTTCCCTCTGACTCATGCACCTCACACTATAGGCAATTTAACATAGCCAATTCACCTGAACTGCACAGGTTTGGACTGTGGGAGGAAACCCATACAAACACAGGGAGAACGTACAACCTCCACACGGACAGTCGCCCGAGGCTAGAATTGAACCTAGGATGCTGGTGCTGTGAGGCAGCAGTGCTAACCATTGAGCCACAGTGCCACCCCAGTTAAATTTGAACTGCTGTGGTATCCAGGTTACAACAATATGTTACATCTTTCAATTTTCCAGCGCACTGTGTGACTGCGGGTCAGTCACATGACAGCAGCTTTACAGCTTTCACTCTCTCTTAAAGGTACAGCACATGTCTTAAACTTCAGAACAAGATCATTGTAGAAACAGAGAAAATAGGAGCAGGAGTAGGTCATTCAGCCCATCAGACCTGCTCCGTCATTCAATATGATCTCTGGCTGATCATCCGACTCGATCCCTGTTTCTGCTTCCTGCACCTCCCCGATACCCTTTAGCCTAAGAACTATGTCTAACTCTGTTCACACATGCTACCATAACCTGCTGAGATTATCCAGCAGTTTTGTTTATTCTTTTATTACTAATTCCATTGGCCCCAACTGGGGAAATAATGGGACACAGCTGGAGAGTTGCAAGTAGTTTAGGGACCACCCCCTCCCCTCCCCCCACCTCATCTAAGGAACGAGACTGGCATCAGAGGCAGTCCATAGGAGGTTCACTCAGCTGGAGCCAGCTGTGGAAGGGTTGTCTTCTGAGGAGAGGTTGAGTAGGTTGGGCCTGTACTCGTTGGAGTTTTGAAGAATGAGGTATTGAAACGTACAAGAGTCTTAGGGGACCTGACAGGGTAGATATCTAAAGGTTCCCTCTCCTTGTGGGGCCAGGGATACAGTCTCAGAATGAGGGGTCACACATTTAAGATGGAGATGAGGAGGAATTCCGTCTCTCAGAGAGGGATGTGAACCTGTGGAATTCTTCACCTCAGAGGGATGTCGAGGCCAGGCCATTGAGTATATTCAAGGCTGAGACGGATTTTTAATCAGGAAGGGAATCAAGGATGATAGGGAAGAGGCAGGAGAGTGGAGTCGAGGGTTATCAGATCAGCCATGACCTCATTGAATGGTGGGACAGACTCGATGGGCTGAGTGGCCTACTTCTGCTCTTACATCTTATGTTCTTATAGGTACGATGGCAGATGTTGGAATTCGAATTTAATAAAATCTGGAAATGAAAGTTGGCCTAATGTGAAAAGCCATCGGGCTCATTGACACACTGTGCTAGAGACAAAACAAACTGCAGATGCTGGAATCCAAGGGAGACAAGCAGGAGGCACACAGCAGGCCAGGCAACATCAGGAGGTGGAGGAGCCAACATTGTCCTGAAGGAGGGTGACATCCGAAACTTCTCCCCCTCCTGATGCTGCCTGGCTTGCTGTGGTCCTCCAGCCTCCTGCCTGTCTACCACTGGCACACTGCCAGGCTCTTAAGTGCTCTCTGGATTGACCCTAGTACCACCCTCAGCGCCAGGGTGATGAGAGATGGAAGTCCAATACAAATGCTTGCCTTGCCATAGAAGAGTTTTGGAAATGCACATTTCAGAACGCAGTAATGAGTCAATCTGTGGTGTTAAAATGGAGTCATGCTTTGCAATATTCATCCACAGGATGAGGAGATCACTGGCTACACCCAGCATTTATTGCCCATCCCTAATTGCCCAGAGGGCAGTTAAGAGTCAACCACATTGCTGTGGGTCTGGAGTCACCTGTAGGACAGACTGGGTAAGGTTGGCAGCTTCCTTCCCTAAAGGGCATTAGTGAAACATGGTCCCCATTTGATTCTTAATTCCAGATTCATATTGAATTCAAACTCCAGCATCAGCCGGGGCAGGATTCGAACCTGGGTCCCTGGATTAATACACCAGCGATATTACCACACAACAGTCACAGCCGATGGTCTGATACAGACTAGGTAAGCAGAGGCAGAATTCCTTCACTAGAGGGCCAGAAGTGAACCAGATGGATTTTCATCAAAGCTGAAAAATGTGTTGCTGGAAAAGCGCAGCAGGTCAGGCAGCATCCAAGGAGCAGGAGAATCGACGTTTCGGGCATAAGCCCTTCTTCAGGATTTTCATCAAAGCCTTTGAATCACGTTTCTTAAAATTTAATTAATTTAAACCTTCAGGAGCCAGCCGTGCTGAGATTTGTACCTCAGACCCAAACGTATAAACCTGGGCATCTGGAATACTGGACAGAAGTGGGTACTGCAGATGCTGGAGATTAGCGTCAAGATTAGAGTAATGCTGGAAAAGCACAGCAGGTCAGGCAGCATCCGAGGAGCAGGAAAATCGACGTTTCAGGAAAAGGCTCTTCATCAATTTCCAGCTCCTCGGATGCTGCCTGACCTGCTGTGCTTTTCCAGCACCTCTCTAATCTGGAAAACTGGAGTCCAGGGACATTCCCACCACCCACTACTACTTCGAGAGTGGTCTGGGGAGCAGGTGTTGGGAGACGAAATGTTCAGTCCTTCTCCTGCTGTTTATGTTTTAAAACCGAGCCAAATAAACGCGAATAAGGGAATCTACAACATTCGCTCGGGAATAATCTGGAGGTTTAGCATGGACAGCAAAATTCAATGACTCGATGGATTATTGTTTTTGAATTGTTATTCTCAGTCTGGGTTCAGGAATAATATCAGAAATTGCTGGAGAAGCTCAGCAGGTCTGGCAGCATCTGTGGAGAGAAATCAAAGTTAACGTTTCAGGTCCGGTGACCCTTTTCCCAACTGGATTGAGGATGTGCAATGTCAACTCACACCCAGATATCACCTAACTTTCTCCATCCAACACCAACTCTCCTGTGTGTCAGAAAGCAGTGCAAGATTCATTCTTTATGTCTATCTTCATCTCTGTCTCATTCACATCTGATTGCTGGCTGTGCACTGAACTGGGTCACTGTTGTGTATCGGCTAACCTCCGTTGCTCCAAAACAGACATTAAAACGTCGAAATCAGGAGCAGGAGGAGGCCATTCGGTCCTTCAAGCCTGCTCTACCATATAATAGAACCAGGGCTGATCTCATCTTGGCCTCACCTCCTTCTCCTGCCCGTTTTCCAGAACCCTTCAGTCTGTTACTCATTAAAATTCCCGTCTATCTCCTCCTTCAGTTTACCCAGTGACCCAGCATCCACCGCACTCTAGGAGAGTGAATTCCACAGATTCATGAGCCGTTGGGAGCCGTAATTTCTGCTCATCTCTGCTTTAAATCTCCTGCCCTTTATCCTTATACTACAACCTGTCGTTCTAGATTACCCCACAGGGGGCAGCATCCTCTATACATCTACCTTGTCAGTCCCCTTTACCATCTTATACAAATTAGATTACCGCTGATCATTCTAAACTCGAGCGAGTATAGGCCTGAACTGCACAAACTCTGTTCCTGAAACAAACCCCTCACTTCTAGAATTATCACCTCCTCTGAAGTGACTCCAATACAACTCCAGCCTTTGATACTGGGATTGATCAGGAACTGAATGCTTAGTCAGTAAGCTGAGCTGGAGCTCATTCTGAGGAAGGGGCACTGGACCCGACAGTTTCTCTCTCCATAGGTGTTGCCAGACCTGCTGAATTTGTTCAGAAATTTCTGGTTTTAATTCAGATTTCCAGTATCCGCAGTCATGGAGCCATAGACTCATAGAGAGATACAGCACTGAAACAGACCCTTGGGTCCAAGTCACCCACTTTAGCTTTAAGTTCAGACAAATGTCCTGGACAGCGGTTTAAATAGGAATTGACCTGGACATGGGTCAGCCCTGTGTGTGTGAGTGACAGTGAGAGAGAGAGAGAGAGAGAGGGAGAGAGAGAGGGAGAGAAAGAATGAGAGTGTGTGTGCGTGAGAGAAAATGTGTGTGTGAGTGAGTGAGAGAGAGTGTATGTGCGTGTGTGAGAGAGAGAGAGAGAGTGTGTGTGTGAGTGAGAGTGAGAGAGGGAGAGAGAGAGGGAGAGAGAGAAGCAGATTGTGTGTGTGTGAGAGAGAGCGAGAGAGTGAGTGAGAGAGTGTGTGCGCATGAGTGTGTGTGTGTGAGAGAGAGAATGTGTGTATGAATGAGTGAGAGAGAGTATGTGTGTGAGAGAGAGTGTGTGTGTGAGAGAGAGAGTGAGTGAGAGAGTGTGTGCACGAGAGTGTGTGTGTGAGAGAGAGAGAGAATGTGTGCGTGAGTGAGTGAGTGAAAGAGAGTGTGTGTGTGAGTGAGAGTGTGTCTGCATGTGTGTGTGGGTGAGTGAGAGAGGGTGGGTGTGTGTGTGCATGTGTATGTGTGCGAATGTGTGTGTATGCACGCACGTGTGTGTGCGCGCGTATGTGTGCATGTGTATGTGTGTGAATCTGTGTATCAACCTATGTGTGTGTATGTGTATGTGAATGTCTATGTGTTTGTGTTTGAGAGTGTGAGTGAGAGTGTGTGAGTGAGAATGTGTGTATGAGTGAGAGTATGTGTGTGAATGTATGCGTGAATGTGTGCATGTTTGTGCGCGAGTATGAGAGAGAGTTTGCGTGTGTGTGAGTGTGTGAGAATGTGTGTGAGAATGTATGCATGCATGTGTGTGAATGTGTGTGTATATGTGTGTGAATGTGTGTGCATGTGTGCGTATGAATGTGCGATTGTATGTATGCGTGTGTGTCAATATGCGTGTATGTCAATGTGTGAATTTGTGTGTGAGAATGTGCATGTATGTGTGTATGAATCTGTGTCAGTGTGTGTGTATGTGAATGTCTGTATGTGTGAATGTGTGCGTATGTGCGTGCATGTGTGCGTATGAGTGTGCGTGTGTGTGTCAATGTGCATGTGTGTCATTGTGTGTGTATGTGAGAATGTGTGTGTATGTGTGTGTGAATCTGTGTGTCAATGTGTGTGGGTATATGTGTATGTGAATGTCTGTATGTGTGGATGTGTATTTGTGTGTGTGCGTATGTATGTGTATGCATGCGTGTGTATGTGTGTGAATGTGTGTGTGTATATGTGTGGGTGCGTGTGTGTGTGTGCGTGTATATGTGTGTGCCTGTGTGTGTGTGTATATGTGTGTGTGTGCACGCGAGTGTGTGCGTGTATATAGAACGTAGAACATAGAACAATACAGCACAGAACAGGCCCTTCGGCCCACGATGTTGTGCCGAACATTTGTCCTAGCTTAAGCACCCATCCATGTACCTATCCAATTGCCGCTTAAAGGTCACCAAAGATTCTGACTCTGCCACTCCCACAGGCAGCGCATTCCATGCCCCCACCACTCTCTGGGTAAAGAACCTACCCCTGACATCCCCCCTATACCTTCCACCCTTCACCTTAAATTTATGTCCCCTTGTAACACTCTGTTGTACCCGGGGAAAAAGTCTCTGACTGTCTACTCTATCTATTCCCCTGATCATCTTATAAACCTCTATCAAGTCACCCCTCATCCTTCGCCGTTCCAATGAGAAAAGGCCTAGCACTCTCAACCTATCCTTGTACGACCTATTCTCCATTCCAGGCAACATCCTGGTAAATCTCCTCTGCACCCTCTCCAAAGCTTCCACATCTTTCCTAAAATGAGGCGACCAGAACTGCACACAGTACTCCAAATGTGGCCTAACCAAGGTCCTAAACAGCTGAAACATCACCTCACGACTCTTGAATTCAATCCCTCTGCTAATGAATGCTAATACACCATAGGCCTTCTTACAAGCTCTATCCACCTGAGTGGCAACTTTCAAAGATCTATGAACATAGACCCCAAGATCCCTCTGCTCCTCCACCTTACTAAGAACCCTACCGTTAACCCTGTATTCCGCATTCTTATTTGTCCTTCCAAAATGGACAACCTCACACTTGAAAGGGTTAAACTCCATCTGCCACTCCTCAGCCCAGCTCTGCATCATATCTAAGTCCCTTTGCAGCTGACAACAGCCCTCCTCACTATCCACAACTCCACCAATCTTTGTATCGTTTGCAAATTTACTGACCCACCCTTCGACTCCCTCGTCCAAGTCATTAATAAAAATTACAAACAGCAGAGGACCCAGAACTGATCCCTGCAGAACTCCACTTGTAACAGGGCTCCAGGCTGAATATTTACCATCTACCACCACTCTCTGACTTTGACCGGTTAGCCAGTTCTCTATCCAACTGGCCAAATTTCCCTCTATCCCATGCCTCGTGACTTTCCGCATAAGCCTACCATGGAGAATCTTACCAAATGCCTTACTAAAATCCATGTACACTACATCCACTGCTCTACCCTCATCCACATGCTTGGTCACCTCCTCAAAGAATTCAATAAGACTTGTAAGGCAAGACCTACCCTTCACAAATCCGTGCTGGCTGTCCCTAATCAAGCAGTGTCTTTCCAGATACTCATAAATCCTATCCCTCAGTACCCTTTCCATTACTTTGCCTACCACCGAAGTAAGACTAACTGGCCTGTAATTCCCGGGGTTATCCCTATTCCCTTTTTTGAACAGGGGCACAACATTCGCCACTCTCCAGTCCCCTGGTACCACCCCCATTGACAGTGAAGACGAAAAGATCATTACCAACGGTTCTGCAATTTCCTCTCTTGCTTCCCACATAATCCTAGGATATATCCCGTCAGGCCCGGGGGACTTGTCTATCCTCAAGTTTTTCAAAATGCCCAACACATCTTCCTTCCTAACAAGTATCTCCTCTAGCTTACCAGTCCGTTTCATACTCTCCTCTTCAACAATACGGTCCCTCTCATTTGTAAATAATGAAGAAAAGTACTCATTCAAGACCTCTCCTATCTCTTCCAACTCAATACACAGTCTCCCACTACTGTCCTTGTATATGTGTGAGAGTGTGCGTGTATATGTGTGAGTGTGTGCGTATATATGTGTGTGTGTGTACGTGTGAGTGTATGAGTGTATATGTGTGTGTTTGCGTGTATATGTGTGTGTGCATGTATATGTGTGTGTGCATGAGTGTGTGTGCGTGTATATGTGTGTGTGCGAGTGTGTGTGTATATGTGTGTGCGAGTGTGTGTATGTGTGTGTGCGAGTGTGTGCGTGTATATGTGTATATGTGTGTGCAAGTGTGTGCGTGTATAGGTGTGTGTGAGTGTGTGTGTGCGAGTGTGTGTATATATGTGTGTGTGCGCGTGTATATGTGTGTGCAAGTGTGTGCGTGTATATGTGTGTGTGAGTGTGTGTGCGAGTGTGTGCATGTATATGTGTGTGTGTGCATGTATATGTGTGTGCAAGTGTGCGCGTGTATATGTGGGTGTGAGTGTGTGTGTGCGAATGTGTGCATGTATATGTGTGTGTGCGAATGTGTGCGTGTATATATGTGTGTGTGTGTGTGTGCGTGTATATGTGTGTGCATGTGTGTGTGTGTGTGTCGAGAGTGTGTGTTGCTGGAAAAGCACAGCAGGTTAGGCAGCAGCCGAGGAGCAGGAGAATTGACGTTTCAGGCATAAGCTCTTCATCAGGAATGAGGCTTGTGGGCCAGGGGCTGAAAGATAAATGGGAGGGGTGGGGCTGGGGGGTAGCGATAGGTAGATGAAGATGAGGGAGAAGGTGATAGGTCAGAGGGGAGCGTGGAGCTGATAGATGAGAAGGACGATGGACAGGTAGGACAGACCCAGAAGGCAGTGCTGAGTTGGAAGGTTGGAACTGGGATAAGGTCGGGGGAGGGGAGATGAGGAAGCTGTTGAAATCCGCATCTATTCCGTGTGGTCGCAGGGTCCCAAGGCTGAATATGAGCCGTTCCTCCTCCAGGCCTTGGGTGGTAACGGTTTGGTGATGGAGGAGGCCCAGGACCTGCATCTCCTTGACAGAGTGGGGGGGGGTGGGGGGGGGGGTGTTGAAGTGTTCAGCCGCGGGGTGGTGGGGTTGGTGAGTGTGGGTGTTCCAGAGATGTTCTCTGAAATGAACCGCAAGAAGGCATCCTGTCTCCCCGATGTAGAGGACACTGCACCAGGTGCAACGGATGCAGGAGGTGACACTGGCAAAGGTACAGGTGAATTTCTGACTGATGAGGAAGGACCCCTTGGGGCTTTGGACAGAGGTGAGGAGAGTGCTGTGGGCAGAGGTTTTACACTTCCCGCGGTGGTAGGGAAAAGTACCAGGAGTGGGGTGTGGGCTGGTGGGGGGATTGGACCTGATGAGGGTGTCGTGGAGGGATGGTCTTTTTGGAACGATGATGGGGTGGGGAAGGAAATATATTTCTGGTGGTAGGGTCCGTTTGGAGATGGTGGAAGTGGTGGAGGATGATGCGTTGTATGCAGAGGTGGATGGCGTGGAAGGTGAGGACCAGGTTGGGGGGGGGGGGATATGGGGGAGGGATTCAGTCCTTGTTGCATTGGGAGGGGTGGGGTTCAAGGGCAATGGTGCATGAAGTGGAGATATGCTGGACGGCATTGTCAACCACACGGGAGGGGAAGTTGCGATCATTGAAGAAAACATGAGGGTGTGTATGTGTATATGTGTGTGTGTGTGTGTGTGTGTGTATGAGTGTGTCTGTGTGTGTGTGTGTCTGTGTCTGTATGTGTGTGGGTGAGAGTGTGTGTGTCTGTGTGTGTGTGTGTCTGTGCCTGTGTCTGTATGTGTGTGAGTGAGAGTGTGTGTGTCTGTGTGTGTGTCTGTATGTGTGTGGGTGAGAGTGTGTGTGCCTGTGTGTGTGTCTGTGTCTGTGTTTGTGTGTGTGGGTGAGAGTGTGTGTATCTGTGTGTGTGCCTGTGTCTGTGTCTGTGTTTGCATGTGAGTGAAAGTGTGTGTGTCTGTGTCTGTGCCTGTGTCTGTATGTGTTTGGGTGAAAGTGTGTGTGTCTGTGTGTCTGTGTCTGTATGTGTGTGGGTGAGAGTGTGTGTGTCTGTGTTTGTGTGTCTGTGCCTGTGTCTGTATGTGTGTGGGTGAGAGTGTGTGTGTCTGTGTGTGTCTGTGTGTGTGTGTGTGTGTGTCTGTGTCTGTATGTGTGTGGGTGAGAGTGTGTGTGTCTGTGTGTGTCTGTGTTTGTGTGTCTGTGCCTGTGTCTGTATGTGTTTCGGTGAGAGTATGTGTGTGTGTCTGTATGTATGTGGGTGAGAGTGTATGTGTCTGTGTGTGCCTGTGTCTGTGTGTGTGTCTGTGTGTGTGTCTGTGTGTCTGTGTCTGTATGTCTGTGTCTGTGTGTGTGTGTCTGTGTGTGTCTGTGTCTGTATGTGTTTGGGTGAGAGCGTTTGTGTCTGTGTGTGTGTCTGTGTCTGTATGTGTGTGGGTGAGAGTGTGTGTGTCTGTGTGTGTCTGTGTCTGTGTGTGTGTCTGTGTGTGTGTGTCTGTGTCTGTGTGTGTGTGTCTGTGTCTGTATGTGTTTGGGTGAGAGTGTGTGTGTCTGTGTGTGTGTGTCTGTGTCTGTATGTGTGTGGGTGAGAGTGTGTGTGTCTGTGTGTGTCTGTGTCTGTGTGTGTGTCTGTGTGTGTGTGTCTGTGTCTGTATGTGTGTGTGTGTCTGTGTGTGTGTCTGTGTGTGTGTGTGTGTGGGTGAGAGTGTGTGTGTCTGTGTGTGTGTCTGTGTCTGTGTCCGTGCCTGTATGTGTGTGGGTGAAAGTGTGTGTGTGTGTCTGTGTCTTTATGTGTGTGGGTGAGAGTGTGTGTGTCTGTGTGTGTGTATCTGTTCCTGTGTCTGTATGTGTGTGGGTGAGAGTGTGTGTGTCTGTGTGTCTGTGTGTATGTCTGTGTCTGTATGTGTGTGGGTGAGAGTGTGTGTGTCTGTGTGTGTGTGTGTCTGTGCCTGTGTCTGTATGTGTGTGGGTGAGAGTGTGTGTGTGTGTCTGTGCCTGTGTCTGTATGTGTGTGGGTGAGTGTGTGTGTCTGTGTGTCTGTATGTGTGTGGGTGAGAGTGTGTGTGTCTGTGTGTGTGTGTGTATGTCTGTGTCTGTATGTGTGTGGGTGAGAGTGTGTGTGTCTGTGTGTGTGTGTGTCTGTGCCTGTGTCTGTATGTGTGTGGGTGAGAGTGTGTGTGTCTGTGTGTCTGTATGTGTGTGGGTGAGAGTGTGTGTATCTGTGTGTGTGTCTGTGTCTGTGTTTGTGTGTGTGTGGGTGAGAGTGTGTGTGTCTTTGTGTGTGTGTCTGTGCCTGTGTCTGTATGTGTGTGGGTGAGAGTGTGTGTCTGTATGTGTGTGTCTGTGCCTGTGTCTGTATGTGTGTGGGTGAGAGTGTGTGTGTCTGTGTGTGTGTCTGTGTCTGTATGTGTGTGGGTGAGAGTGTGTGTGCCTGTGTGTGTGTCTGTGTCTGTGTTTGTGTGTGTGTGGGTGAAAGTGTGTGTGTCTGTGTGTGTGTGTCTGTGCCTGTGTCTGTATGTGTGTGGGTGGGTGAGAGTGTGTGTGTCTGTGTGTGTGTGTCTGTGTTTGTGTTTGTGTGTGTGTCTGTGTGTGTGTGTCTGTGTCTGTATGTGTGTGGGTGAGAGTGTGTGTGTGTGTCTGTGTCTGTATGTGTGTGGGTGAGAGTGTGTGTGTCTGTGTGTGTGTGTGTCTGTGCCTGTGTCTGTATGTGTGTGGGTGAGAGTGTGTGTGTGTGTGTGTGTGTGTGTGTCTGTGTCTGTATGTGTGTGGGTGAGAGTGTGTGTGTCTGTGTGTGTGTGTCTGTGTCTGTGTCTGTATGTGTGTGGGTGAGAGTGTGTGTGTCTGTGTGTGTGTGTGTCTGTGTCTGTGTCTGTATGTGTGTGGGTGGGTGAGAGTGTGTGTGTCTGTGTGTGTGTGTCTGTGTTTGTGTTTGTGTGTGTGTCTGTGTGTGTGTGTCTGTGTCTGTGTCTGTATGTGTGTGGGTGAGAGTGTGTGTGTCTGTGTCTGTGTTTGTGTGTGTGTGTGTGCGCAAGGGGGCACAATGTGCTTCACCTCACGTGAGGTTGGGACAGTGCCCTACATAAGTACACAGTTGGAGGGGGGTGGGTGCATGCGCTGGAGCACAATGTGATTTGCCCCCAAGGAGAAATCTGGTTTCTGGGTCCCACAGTCCTCTCGGGGTGGCTCCAAATGAAGGTGGCTGTTACCTAGGCAACAAGGAATGGCCTCTAAATAATGGCCCAGCCAGAGATTCACTGAATGAACGGTTTCTTACAGACTGATTCAGGGCCACACCGAGAGGTGCGGTTAGTGAATGACACAGATTGTCTGAAGGTGGTTTTCCAGGTAATAAACCATTCCCCACCTCACTGCCTGAGGGAATGAGAGGTTTAATTATTATCAAAGGCAAATTAGAGCCTCATCACAAACACATTATGGATTATATCTGAGATATCGTAAACTACAAACCACTAACAGCTTCCTGGGAGAAAGTGAGGACTGCAGATGCTGGAGATCAGAGTCGAGAGTGTGGAGCTGGAAAAGCACAGCAGGTCAGGCAGCATCCGAGGAGCAGGAGAATCGACGCTTCAGGCATAAGCTCTTCTTCAGGAACAGCTTCCTGTTTAGGTATCAGTCTTAAGCAAGGATGCCTACAATCTCACAACAGGCCATTCTACCCATTGGCACCCTGCATCATTCTCTGTAAGAATCACCTTGACCAGGGTGGCGCCAAGATTTAAGTCCTTGGGTTGAGGGATACAAGGAGACTGTGAGGAGAGACAATTTTCCGCTCCAAGTCGTCCTTGCTGTCCACACACTCAAATCAGAGACAATAAATAATTACAACAGACACTTGAGGAACTGAGCAGAACTGGGTACTGCAGATGCTGGAGATTAGAGTCAACATTAGAGTGGTGCTGGGAAAGCACAGCCGGTCAGCAGCATCCGAGGAGCAGGAAAATCGACGTTTCGGACAAAAGCCTTTCATCAGGAATGGTGAGGAACATGAGGAACTGAACCTGCAAAGCTATTGTGGTAGCAAAATGGCCTTTAGGAATCCCGCATTGATCCAATGGGTCAAATGGCCCTTTTATGTGCCAAAATGACTCTATAAGATTATTATTTAAATTATTGTTTCTAGCAAGGACTGGGTCCAGCATTTATTGCCCGTCCCTATTTGCCCCTTGAGAAGGTGGGGGTGAGCTGCCTTCTTGAACCGCTGTAGTCCATGTGCTGTAGGTATTACCCACAATGCCCTTGGGGAGGGACTTCCAGGATTTTGACCCAGCGACAGTGAAGGGATGGCGAAATATTTCCAAGTCAGGATGTTGACTGGCTAGGCCCCTGTGTATTCACTTTCATTTTGAGTTGAGCTCCCTGCACCAAACCCACAAGCTACACGACCCAGAGGTCAAAGGGCGGTTACCGTGGAAAAGGTGCAGTGGTCAATATCGGCATCGCCAAAGAGGACGGCATCCTTAATGAAGACCGACAAGCTGCGAAGGATAAAGGTGGCAAACAGCTGGACGTGGATATAATTCCTGGTGCAGTGCAACCTCCTAGGAAAAGAAGAGATTGTCCAAGTTTTACATTTTATTTTTTAGAAGATTTTATTTTTTAAATTTGCTCATAGAAAGAGGGCAACTATGGTTAGGCCCAGCATTTATTGTCCATCCCTAATTGCCCAGAGGGCCGTTAAGATTCAACATTGCTGTGGGTCTGGAGTTACATGTGGGCCAGACCAGGTAAGAATGGCAGTTTCCTTCCCTAAAGGATATTAGTGACCCAGATGGGCTTTGAACATGAAGACAGCTCTTTGTTCCAGATATTATTGGATTTAATCTGAAAATGTGTTGCTGGAAAAGCACAGCAGGTCAGGCAGCATCCAAGGAACAGGAGAATCGACGTTTCAGGCATAAGCCCTTCTTCAGGAAATCCTTCCTGAAGAAGGGCTTATGCCCGAAACGTCAATTCTCCTGTTCCTTGGATGCTGCCTGACCTGCTGCGCTTTTCCAGCAACACATTTTCAGCCAAAATTATTCATAGTTTTGAACACCTCAATAAAGGTCACCACTTAACCATCTTGCTCCAAGGAGAATAATAATAATATCAAGCCCAATCTCTCCACTCTTTCCTTGTATCTAAAATTCCTCATTCCTGATATCATTCCACTAAATCTCCTTTGAACTCTCTCTACACTTTCCACCTTGAACTCATGTCCCGCTAAGACCGTTAGCCTAGAGTTCTCGATTACATGCCCAACGACATACCACTATGCAACTATTTCCCAGGATAGACATTGAGAGATCATTCCTGCTGTTCAGGGAATCAAAACACAGACACATAGTCACAGGGTAAGGGGACAATCGTTTGCAATCCCCTCCCGATCCATAAGATCGTGCCTGAACTAATAACTCTGCATTTCCAACTGCCACTCCAATAACCTTTCAACCCTCTGTCTTTAACTGAGGCGAGGCTGTCGCTTTAAGAGGTCATGGTGTCCTGGTTTGATTTTGAAGAAACGTTGTAAGGCAGAGGCATCGAGCTGTCCCTGAGAGAGTAAACAATTCACAAGGCCTTGGGTTTTTTTTGAATGGAAGCAGCCTGGCTGGGTGTGGCCAGCTCTCACAGGCCAGACTTTCTAGCTTGCGTTTTTAGTATTTAGCTATGGTCTTAGACGGAAACAACTGGGGGTCTCAACATCAGCGTTTCCATAATGAAGATGATAGCAAGACACCCCCCACCCCCCCCCCCCCCCCCCAACCCAGGGGTGTAATGATGAGCACGCAAAGTATCTATAGATCACACAGGAAAGCTGCAAACTGAAAGCCTATCGATGTGTGTTTAGCTATTCCTGTGGATCGATTCAAAACCAGCCCTCACCATTTCCGTGACTGATATCTCTCAACCAACAAGCATTGAAATTTGATGACACGGTCATTTAAATCATCTGGGATCTTGCTTTGTATAAATTGGCTGTCGTGTTATTAGAATAGCAGAGTGCCTAATTCGGGTGAGTCTGGAGTCCATAATATGATGAGACCATAAGATCTCGAAGCAGAGTTAGGCCATTCGGCCCATTGAGTCTGCTCCCCAATTCGATCATGGCTGATATCCTTCTCAATCCCATTCTCCTGCCTTCTCCCCGAAATCCGCATATCTCCCCTCACTAATCAAGGTTCAATCTCTCTCTGTTTTAAACACACTCAATGACTTGGCCTCCACAGCCCTCTGCAGCAATATGTTCCACAGATGCCCCACCCACTGGCTGGAGAAATTCCTCCTCATCTCAGTTCTAAAGGGACGTCCCTTCAGTCTGAGGCTGTGCCTTCGGGTCCTAGTCTCTCCCACTAGTGGAAACATTTGCTCCTGGTCCAATCTATTCAGGCCCCTCAGTATTCTGTGAGTTTCAATCAGATCCCCTCCCCCCCCCCCCCCATCCTTCTAAACTCCATCATGTACAGACCCAGAGTCCTCAACGGCTCCTAATATGCCAAGCACTTCATCCCTGGGAACATTCTTGTAAGCCTCCTCTAAACCTCCTCCAGTGCCAGCATAGCCTTCCTTAGATTTGGAGCCCAAAACTGCTCACAATATTCCAAATACAGTCTAACCAGAGCCTTACACAATCTCTGCTCTTGTATTCTGCCTCTCTTGAAAATCAATGCTAATATTGTATTTGCTTTGCCAACTGCCAGTTGAACCTGTATGTTAACCCTCAGGATTCAGGACTCTGTTACAACCCTTTGTATCTCAGATTCCTGAAGCCTTTCCCCATTTAGAAAATAGTCTATGCCTCTATTCTTGGTATCAACGTGCATAAATCTCACTCACTTTCCCACATTATGTTCCATCTGGCTCTTTTTTTTTCCACTTCCTTCTGCAGCCTCCCCACCTCCTCAACACTACCTGTCCCTCCACCTACCTTTGCATCACCTGCAAACATTACAACAATGCCTTCATGTTCTTTCATACCGATCATTAATGTATAACGTGAATACTTCTCACACGTATCCAGACCGGGTAAGGATGCCAGATTGCCTTCTCTTAATCAATGATAGTTTCAAGGCCACTGTGATGGATTCTAGCTTCAGGATTCCTGATTTTTAAATTTAAATTTAAATTCCAATGGGGTGTTAGATTGGGCCATCAGATTGCTGGTTTGGTGACATCACCTGTTTGAAATGCATGGGCTTTGTCTGGGCTTTTCAGTTTAAAAACTGAAAATAATTGTCAGGAAAGGAAGTAAGGGAAAATCATTTGCAGTTTCACTGTTACTCTACAATTAACTCTTAGCTATTGTTACAGACAGAATTGCAGTTTCATGGTCACTCTGCAATTAACCCTTAGCTATTGTTACAGACAGAATTGCAGTTTTATGGTTACTCTGAAATTAACTCTTAGCTATTGTTACAGACAGAATTGCAGTTTCATGGTTACTCTGCAATTAACTCTTAGTTATTGTTACAGACAGAATTGCAGTTTCATGGTTACTCTGAAATTAACTCTTAGCTATTGTTACAGACAGAATTGCAGTTTCATGGTTACTCTGCAATTAACTCTTAGTTATTGTTACAGACAGAATTGCAGTTTCATGGTTACTCTGAAATTAACCCTCAGCTATTGTTACAGACAGAATTGCAATTTCATGGTTACTCTGAAATTAACTCTTAGCTATTGTTACAGACAGAATTGCAATTTCATGGTTACTCTGCAATTAACTCTTAGCTATTGTTACAGACAGAATTGCAATTTCATGGTTACTCTGCAATTAACTCTTAGCTATTGTTACAGACAGAATTGCAATTTCATGGTTGCTCTGAAATTAACTCTTAGCTATTGTTACAGACAGAATTGCAATTTCATGGTTACTCTGCAATTAACTCTTAGCTATTGTTACAGACAGAATTGCAATTTCATGGTTACTCTGAAATTAACTCTTAGCTATTGTTACAGACAGAATTGCAGTTTCATAGTTACTCTGAAATTAACCCTTTGCTATTGTTATGGAGAGAATTGCAATTTCATGGTTACTCTGCAATTAACCCTTAGCTATTGTTACAGACAGAATTTCAATTTCATGGTTGCTCTGAAATTAACTCTTAGCTATTGTTATGGACAGAATTGCAATTTCATGGTTACTCTGAAATTAACTCTTAGCTATTGTTATGGACAGAATTGCAATTTCATGATTACTCTGCAATTAACTCTTAGCTATCGTTACAAACAGAATTGCAATTTCATGGTTACTCTGCAATTAACTCTTAGCTATTGTTACAGACAGAATTGCAATTTCATGGTTGCTCTGAAATTAACTCTTAGCTATTGTTACAGACAGAATTGCAGTTTCATGGTTACTCTGCAATTAACTCTTAGCTATTGTTATGGACAGAATTGCAATTTCATGGTTACTCTGCAATGAACTCTTAGCTATTGTTACGGACAGAATTGCAGTTTCATGGTTACTCTGAAATTAACTCTTAGCTTTCGTTACAAACAGAATTGCAATTTCATGGTTACTCTGCAATTAACTCTTAGCTATTGTTACAGACAGAATTGCAATTTCATGGTTACTCTGAAATTAACTCTTAGCTATTGTTATGGACAGAATTGCAATTTCATGATTACTCTGCAATTAACTCTTAGCTATTGTTACAGACAGAATTGCAATTTCATGGTCACTCTGCAATTAACCCTTAGCTATTGTTACAGACAGAATTGCAGTTTCATGGTTACTCTGAAATTAACTCTTAGCTATTGTTACAGACAGAATTGCAATTTCATGGTTACTCTGAAATTAACTCTTAGCTATTGTTATGGACAGAATTGCAGTTTCATGGTTACTCTGAAATTAACCCTCAGCTATTGTTACAGACAGAATTGCAGTTTCACACTGGGCAGCAATGAGTCCATGATTGTAATTTTGACACAAACTGATTGCTGAATGCAATGTATTCTGATTTCTTTCAGAATGGCAAGGCAGTCAGGAAGTGGATGAAACAGATTTAAGGTAATGGAACATGGAACCAGGAGAGAAAATGAGATACTTTTTTTCTTAAAAAGGACAAGTTGTTGTGGACTGAACTGTCCATCTGCAGGGATAGATGAAGCAGTGTCAACAGTGAATAAGTACTGGAACAGAAGGGTCTGCAGGGCTTTGGGAATACAGCAGCAATGGTGGGGTGGGGGGGGGGGGGGGTGGAGGGGGGGGTGCGCGCAACTTGTAATAAAGGTGAAATACTGCAGATGCCGGAAGTCTGAAATCAGCACAGAGAATGCTGGGAGGTATGAGGACTGCAGATGCTGGAGAAGTCAGAGTTCAATAAAGTGTGGCACTGGGAAAAGCCCAGCAGGCCAGGCAGCATCTGAGGAGCAGGTGAGTCAACCTTTCGTGCAGAACCCTTCTTCAGTCCTGATGCTCGAAACATCGTCTCTCCTGCTCCTCAGATGCTGCCTGACCTGCTGTGCTTTTCCCAGCGCCACTCTTTATTGACACGGAATGCTGGAGAAACTCAGGAGGTCTGGCAGCATCTGTGGAGAGAGTGTCATAGGGTCATAGAGATGGTCAGCATGGAAACAGACTCTTCCGTCCAACTCATCCATGTCAACCAGCTACCCTAACCTAATCTAGTCCCATTTGCCAGCACTTGGCCCATATCCCTCCAAACCCTTCCTGTTTGTATACCCAACCAGATGCCTTTTAAATGTTGCAATTGTACCAGCCTCCACCACTTCCTCTGGCAACTCATTCCATACACATACCATCCGCTGCATGAAAAGGTTGCCCCTTAGGTCTCTTTTATATCTTTCCCCTCTCATCCTAAACCTATGCCCTCTAGTTCTGGACTCCCCCACCCCAGGGAAAGGACTTTGCCTATTTATCCTATCCATGCCCCTCATAATTTTATAAACCTCTATAAGATTAGATTAGATTAGATTACTTACAGTGTGGAAACAGGCCCTTCGGCCCAACAAGTCCACACCGCCCCGCCGAAGCGCAACCCACCCATACCCCTACATTTACCCCTTACCTAACACTACGGGCAATTTAGCATGGCCAATTCACCTGACCTGCACATCTTTGGACTGTGGGAGGAAACCGGAGCACCCGGAGGAAACCCACGCAGACACGGGAAGAATGTGCAAACTCCACACAGTCAGTCGCCTGAGGCAGGAATTGAACCCGGGTCTCTGGCGCTGTGAGGCAGCAGTGCTAACCACTGTGCCACCATGCCGCCCACAAGGGTCACCTCTCAGCCTCCGACGCTCCAGGGAAAACTGCCCCAGCCTGTTCAGCCTCTCCCTATAACTTAAACCCTCCAGCCCTGGCAACATCCTTGTCAATCTTTACTGAACATCAGAGTAAACAGTCTGTGAGGCCTTGGGTTTTTTTTAAAAACCATTTGATCAAACATAGTCTCTGATAAATGAACTTCAACTTTCTTATTCTTTGATTTCTCCTCCTGTTTGAACCTGTGACCTTACTGCCACACAGTCAGGAAAAATCCCGGGATATATTTCCTGTAACACCCCAGTTGGTGTTGCCTGATTTTCCACTGGCTTTTCAACCACAGTAGGCATCCATCTTGAAAAGGTCTCAGTTTAGTGTCTCATTTAAATATATTCCTTCAGTTTGTTCTTTTTTAAGACCCACATTACCATAGCTCCACGTTATTGACATAGTGTCCAGGGATGTGCAGGCTTGGTGGGTCAGCCATGGGGAAGTGCAGGGTTAGAGGGATACAGTGGGTCTGGGTGCGATGCTCTTCAGAGAGTCGGTTTGGACTTGATGGGCCGAATGATCTGCTTCCACTCAGTATGGAGAATGTATGAAAATAGAGGGCTTAGGTTTAGGGTGAGAGGGGAGAGACAGAAAAGGATCTAAAGGGGCAGTTTTTTCACACAGAGGGTGGTGAGAGTCTGGAACGGGCTGGAGAGGGAGTGGTGGAGGGGAATACAATTTTCTCATTTAAGAAACATTTGGGACAGGTACGTGGATGGGCTAAGTATGGAGGGACAGTGACCAAACACAGGCAAATGGGACTAAATTGATTGTGAAAACTGGGTGGCGTGGACAGGTTGGGCCGAAGGGCCTGTTTCAATGTTGCAGACCTCCGTGACTCGATGATAACTCCTTCTTGAAAGCACTCAATGTCCCGGGCGTGGCCCCTTTCTGTGGCTAGGACCCATCCTGCAATTTTCCAGCCACTGAAATGATGGGCATTAACCTATCAGTATGGGAATGATCATTCAGCAATATCTACCATTCCCATGTCTCCCCTTGACGACGAGAACCCAACAACCTGCCTCAGCTTCAAACAGTGTGGTGCTGGAAAAGCACAGCCAGTCACGCAGCATCCGAGGAGTGGGACTGTCAACGTTTCAAGTGTAAGCTCTTCATCAGGAATGCGGTGATACAAGCCCTTCGTCAGCAGCCCTTCACAGTCCTGATGAAGGGCTTATGCCCGAAACGTCGATTCTCCTGCTCCTCGGATGCAGCCTGACCTGCTGCGTTTTTCCAGCAACACATTTTTCAGCTCTGATCTCCAGCATCTGCAGCCCTCACTTTCCCCCTGCTGTACTTTTCCAACACCACACTCTCCGACTCTAATCTCCAGCATCTGCAGCCCTCACTGTCTCCCAACACACCTCAGCTACAGATCAATCCATCCCCCTCCTCAGCTACTCTTTACTCTCCTCTCTCTGGGGCCACTCTCCTTTTAGCTCTCGTCCCGAGGTTGTGCAGGGAGGGGGAGAGACGCTTCTGATTTCCCATCGTCTTCGCTACACATGACTCATGCCCCCACCTCTGGCATCAGCAGCTACACTGGGGGAGGGGTGCTGCACTGTCAGAGTTGCCACCCTTCAAGTCAGACATTAAACCCAGGCCTCCCCCTCTGGTCGATGCCAAATAATGCCAAGGAACCATTTCAACAAATGAGCTTCAGCAAAGATCTGTCCCTCGGTGAAAAACAGAATCGATGATCTGCTCACCACCTTAATTCTCCTTGTGGGAGCTTGCTCTGAGCAAATTGATTGCCATATTTCCTGCATCACACTAATGACTCCGTGGGACAAAGGTAACTCTTTGAGGAGCCTGAGGGTCACGCAGGAAAGGTGCTATATAAATGCCTTTCTTCCTTTTATGTCCAAATGGATTTGGCTCATCAACGATTGGTTCCATTAACCAAGTTAATTGCTCAAATCGATTCTGAGGAAGGACCTGAAACATTAACTCTGCTTTCTCTCTCCATAGGTGCTGCCAGACCTGCTGAGTCATTCCAGCAATTTCTGATCCTGATTTCCAGCACCCTCAGTTTTTTTGCTTTTTTTATCATTTTGTCTGTTAAATTGAAAAGGTTTGACAGACAGACAGAAGCGGTCAGTGATTAAATCGCATGCCGGTGTGTTCTAGGTGAATGCTGTGAGTGTGAGTAACTCACCGAAACATTAACAGGATGAAGACAGCGACAGACAGTACAGCCAGCGACAGGCTATAGCCCACTGTGTAGATGGTCTGGATTGTTCCATAGTACGATGCCTGAGATTAAAAACACATATCAGTGCAGGATCCAGGTCAGTGCTGCCACACCACCAACAGCTGACAGGGGCCTCTGTAACTGAGCAGCACTTTGGAGGCGCTATGAAAATGCAAGTCTCTTCTTCTACATTCCACCCTCTCACTCATACCAGTTCCAGAGTTCCAGTCCCTCAACCCCTCCCCTCGGACTCCCCCAGAGTTCCCCTCTGTCTATCCCCCTCACCCCGGACTCCCTCTCCCCCACTCCCCGCCATGCCGGACTCCCTCTCTCTCCCCCTCCCCCCAGACATTCTCTCTCTCTCTTCCCCCCGACCCCTCTGGACTCCACCCCCTCTCTCTTTGTCCACCTAAGACTACTCCCATCTCTCCCTCCCACAGACTCACGCTTTCTCTTTCTCCTCCCTTGGCAAAAATCCCCTCTCTCCCTCACCTCCCCCAGACTCCCCCTCTCTCCCTCCCCTCTCCCAGACTCCTTCTCTCTGTCCCCCTCCCCCTACCCCAGGTATCCCCCTCTCTCTCTCTCCCTCTCCCTCTCCCAGACTCTCTCTCTCTCTTTCCCCAATTCCCCTCTCTCTCCTCTGCAGATTCCCACCCCTCCCTCCTCCAAACACTTTCTCTCCTTCCCCTCGAATCCCCCTCTCTCCATCCCCCAGACTACCCCTCTCTCTCTCTCTCTCTCTCTCTCTCTCTCTTTCTTCCCCCCAGAATCCTGCCATCTCTCCATGCCCCAGATTCCCCCTCTCTCTCCTCCAGCCCAGACTCCCTCCTCCTCCCTCCCCAACATCATTTTCTCTCAAGCTCCCCAAATCTTTCTTCCCTTCTGCTTTCTGATACCCCTCTCTCCCCAGTTGCATTTCCCCTCGCCCACTCCCCCATCCCTTCCCACTCCAGCACCCCACCCCCCCCCATCCATCCATCATTTTCCCTTCCTTCTCATTAGTCAATTCCCCCACCTCTCTCACTCTCCTGGTCACCGCCTCACTCCTAGCCCCAGTATTTTCCCTTTCCTACTACTGTCTCTGACTTCCTCTTCCCTCCCCACTCCCTTGTCCTTTCACACCCACAATCCACACTCATGTCCTAATTGACCCTCTCTGTCCCCAAGGGCTGTGGGGACTAGTCTTTGAACATTAAGTCTTTGAACACTACAACAAATTACAGAGTGTCCACGGACACCATCTACATCCCACTGCTTCGAGAAAGCAGCCAACATCATCGAAGACCCCTCCCACCCCGGTTATACTCTCTCCCACCCTCTTCCATTGAGCAGAAGATACCAAAATTTGAAATCACATACCAACAGGTTCAAGAACAGCTTCTTACCTGCTGTTATCAGATTTATGAATGTCCCTCTCATATATTAGAGTTGATCTTTCACTGCACCTTCTCTGTCGCTGGAACACTATATTCTGCGATCTGTTCTATTAGAGTCATAGAGTCGAACAGAGGTACAGCACGAAAACAGACCCTTCGGTCCAACCCGTCCATGCTGACCAGATATCCCAACCCAATCTAGTCCCATTTGCCAGCACATCCCGCTAAACCCGTCCTATTCATATACCCATCCAGATGCCTTTTAAATGCTGTAATTGTACCAGCCCCCACCACTACCTCTGGCAGATCATTCCATACACGTACCACCCTCTGTGTGAAAAAGTTGCCCCTTAGGTCTCTTTTATATCTTTTCCATCTCACCCTAAACCTATGCCCTCTAGTTCTGGACTGCCCCACCCCAGGGAAAATAACTTGTCCATTTACCTTATCCATGTCTCTCATGATTTTATAAACATCAATAAGGTCACCCCTCAATCTCTGATGCTCCAGGGAAAACAGCCCCAGCCTGTTCAGCCTCTCCTTATAACTCAAATCCTCCAACCCTGGCAACATCCTTGTAAATCTTTTCTGAACCCTTTCAAGTTTCGCAACATTGTTTTGGTAAGAGGGAGACCAGAATTGCACGCAATATTCCAAAAGTGGCCTAACCAATGTCCTGTACAGCTGCAACTTGATCTCCCAACTCCTGTACTCAATACTCTGACCACTAAAGGAAAGCATACCAAACGCCTTCTTCGCTATCCTATCTACCTGCGACTCCACTGCCAAGGAGCTATGAACCTGCACTCCAAGGCCTCTTTGTTCAGCAACACTCTCCAGGACCTTACCATTAAGAATAGAGGTCCTGCCCCGATTTGCCTTTCCAAAACACAGCATCTCACATTTATCTACCCTCATACTTATATTGCCGTTGTACTTATTGTAAGGTATGATTTGTCTGAATAACACGCAAAACAATATTTTTCACTGTAACATGGAAAATGGGACAATAATAAATCAAATCAAACTAAATGTTTGAGGTAGAAATGAATAGGTTCCTGATCTAGTATAGAAGTTGAGATGTCATGTTGTGGATGTACAGGACATTGGTTAAGCCACTTTTTGGAATACTGTGTTCAATTCTGGTCTCCCTCCTATAGCAAAGATTTGAAAGGGTTCAGAAAAGATTTACAAAGATGTTGCCAGGGTTGGAGGATTTGAGCTATAGGGAGAGGCTGAACAGGCTGGGGCTGTTTTCCCTGGAACATCAGAGGCTGAGGGGTGATCTCATAGAGGTTTTATAAAATCATGAGGGGCATGGAAAGGGTAAATAGACCAGGTCTTTTCCCTGGAGTAGGAGAGTCCAGAACTAGAGGGCATAGGTTTAAGGTGAGAGGGAAAAGATTTAAAAGGGACCGAGAGTGTGGTGCTGGGAAAGCTCAGCAGGTCAGGCAGCATCCGATGTTGATTTTCCTGCTCCTCGGATGCTACCAGACCTGCTGGGCTTTTCCAGCTCCACACTCTCAACTCTAACCATCAGCATCTGCAGTCCTCACTTTCCCCTAAAAGATATAAAAGAGACCTGAGGGGTAACCTTTTCACACAGAGGGTGGTACATGTATGGAATGAGCTGCCAGAGGAAGTGGTGGAGGCTGGTACAATTGCAACATTTAAAAGGCATCTGGATGGGTGTATGAATAGGAAGGGTTTGGGGGGATATGGGTCAAGTGCTGGCAAATAGGACTAGATTAATTTAAGATATCTGGTCGGCATGGACGAGTTGGACCGAAGGGTCTGTTTCTGTGCTGTACAATTCTATGACTCACCCATGGAGTACGGAGAAATGGGAATGGGATACGTAAAAGATACTGAAATGTTCAATCCGATACAATTGTGTGGAATGGTGGGGCTGGTTGAATAGTTCTGTGCCCGTGTTCTTTGTGAACTGAAACAGTGGCTTGCATCAATTGGAACGTTTCAGATGTGAGAGGGATAAACCCGTGATTGTGCAGCATTTATAAACGAGAGATCTCCGGCAAACAATTTGGTACCAACATCAAAGAATTAGACTGTCTCTCCAATAATGAGTACTTGGGAAGGTACACAATAAAGTGGAGTGCTGTTCACAGCTTCCTCGTCGTGTTAAAACCATCACTAAAAATACACTGAAAGAACACAGACTCACTGGGAGGAAACGGCACTGGATTCAGCAGGCTCTCAACAACAACAACACCCTTCGGTTCAGGTAGTGCTGTGTTTGTGGGCAGCAGCCCCACCGCTGCGCACAGCCGAGAGTGTAGAAGGTCGGAGAGCTGACGCAGCCTGCATGTGGCAAAATGAACCATGCGCTGGAATCCCTCCCGAAGAAAAAGAAGCGAGTAACCTGCAGACAGTAATGACTCAGGCCTTCGCCAGCCTTCCCCACTCCCAAGATCTTCACCAGGGAATAAAGGATCTTCGCATCTTCCCCAACCTCTCATCACTGACCTGCGTTGGGCGTGAAGTGACCATGTGACTCTCTGAGTCATGTCCAGGGCCCTCATTTTGTGGAGGGACAACGTTGGAGACCATCAACAATGTACAAAGCTAGCAAAAAAATGTAGGAACTAGCAGCAGGAGTAGGCCATTCAGCCCGAGCTCTGCTATGCAATATGATCATGGCTGATCCTCCATCTCAATACCATATTCCCACTTTTATTGATCATTCATTCACAGGATGAGGGCATCGCTGGCCAGGCCAGCATCTATGCCCATCTTTAATTGTCCTGTTGGCAGTTAAGAGTTAACCACATTGCTGTGGATCTGAAATCACATGTAGGCCAGACCAGGTCAGGATGACAGTTCCCTTCCCTAAAGGGCATTGGTGAATCAAATGGGTTTTCCCAACAATCAGATTTACAGTTACCATTAGACTCTTAATTCCAGGTTCTAATTGAATTCAAATTCCACCATCTTTCGTGATGGGATTTGAACCTGGGTCCCCAGAACATTACCTGGGTCTCTGGATTAATAGGCCAGCAATAATACCACTAGGCCACTGCCTCCCAGTGCTGCCAATGCCTCTCAATGCCTTTGAATTTTAATACATGATCTATCTCTTTCTCGAACATATTCAGTGACTTGACCACCACTGCCTCCTGTGACAGGGACTTCCACAAGATTACTACCCTCCAGGTGAAGAAATGCTTCCTCATCTCAGTCCGGAATGGCCTACCCATATCCCCCTAGACGATGTCCCCTGGTTCTAAACTCCCCACTTTGGGGCGACACCCTCCCTAAATCGGGTCTGCTCAGATCCCCCCCCCCCCCATCAGTCTAAACTCAGAGACTCATTGATGAGAGGGGAGGATCTCTCCAAACAAACATGAAGTTTTATTCCCAAGGACAGCAGGAAGTATCAGAGCAATATTGCTGTTTATTTCAGAGATATTGTTGGAATTGGTTGATGAGGAAAAAGTCTCTGGTCTTCCAGTTCACCCCACACCATCCCATTAGTGACAGTGTTCATCACTAACACATGGGGGGAGGGGCGTATAACAGTTCACTAAGGGGCCTGACCTTGATGTTGTAGCAACGTGCAACCTTCCAGGCATGTTGTTGCCTGGAGATATGGACAGTGATGGTACAGGCTCCATTGCCTGTAGTTTTGGACAGTGATGGTACAGGCTTCATTGCCTGTAGATGTGGGCAGTGATGGTACAGGCTCCATTGCCAGTAGATGTGGGCAGTGATGGTACAGGCTCCATTGCCTGTAGATGTGGACAGTGATGGCACAGGCTCCATTGCCTGTAGATGTGGACAGTGATGGTACAGGCTCAATTTCCAGTCGATGTGGGCAGTGATGGTACAGGCTCCATTGCCTGGAGATGTGGGCAGTGATGGTACAGGCTCCATTAACTGTAGATGTGGGCAGTGATGGGACAGGCTCCATTGCCTGTAGATGTGGGCAGTGATGGTACAGGCTCCATTGCCAGTAGATGTGGGCAGTGATGGTACAGGCTCCATTGCCTGTAGTTTTGGACAGTGATGGTACAGGCTCCATTGCCTGTAGATGTGGGCAGTGATGGTACAGGCTCCATTGCCTGTAGATGTGGACAGTGATGGTACAGGCTCCATTGCCTGTAGATATGGACAGTGATGGTACAGACTCTATTGCCTGTAGATATGAACAGTGATGGTACAGGCTCCATTGCCTGGAGATGTGGGCAGTGATGATACTGGCTCCATTGCCAGTAGATGTGGGCAGTGATGGTACAGGCTCCATTGCCTGTAGATATGGACAGTGATGGTACAGGCTCCGTTGCCTGTAGATATGGACAGTAATGGTACAGGCTCCATTGCCTGTAGATGTGGACAGTGATGGTACAGGCTCCATCGCCTGTAGATGTGGACAGTGATGGTACAGGCTCCATTGCCTGTAGATGTGGGCAGTGATGGTACAGGCTCCATTAACTGTAGATGTGGACAGTGATGGTACAGGCTCCATTGCCTGTAGATGTGGGCAGTGATGGTACAGGCTCCATTAACTGTAGATGTGGACAGTGATGGTACAGGCTCCATTGCCTGTAGATTTGGACAGTGATGGTACAGGGTCCATTGCCTGTAGATATGGACAGTGATGGTACAGGCTCCGTTGCCTGTAGATATGGACAGTGATGGTACAGGCTACATTGCCTGTAGATGTGGGCAGTGATGGTACAGGCTCCATTGCCTGTAGATGTGGACAGTGATGGTACAGGCTCCATTGCCTATAGATGTAAACAGTGATGGTAAAGGCTCCATTAACTGCAGATGTGGACAGTGATTGTACAGGCTCCATTGCCTGTAGATTTGGACAGTGATTGTACAGGCTCCATTGCCAGTAGTGTGGACAGTGATGGTACAGGCTCCATTGCCTATAGATGTGGACAGTGATGGTACAGGCTCCATTGCCAGTAGATTTGGACAGTGATGGTACAGCCTCCATTGCCTGTAGATGTAGACAGTGACAGTACAGGCTCCATTAACTGCAGATACGGACAGTGACGGTACAGGCTCCTTTGCCTGGAGATATTTTGGAAAGGCAAATCAGGGCAAGTCTTCTGCAATGAATGGTATGGTCCTAGGGAGTGTTGCTGAACAAAGAGACCTTGGAGTGCAGGTTCATAGCTCCTTGAAAGTGGAGTCGCAGGTCGATAGGATAGGTGAAGAATACGTTTGGTATGCTTTCCTTTATTAGTCAGGGCATTGAGTACAGGAGTCGGGAGGTAATGTTACTGTTGTCCAGGACATTGGTGAGGCCACTGTTGGAATATTGTGTGCAATTCTGGTCTCCTTCCTATCGGAAGGATGTTGTGAAACTTGAAAGGGTTCAGAAAAGATTTACAAGGATGTTGCCAGGGTTGGAGGATTTGAGCGAGAGGGAGAGGCTGAACAGGCTGGGGCTGTTTTCCCTGGAGTGTCAGAGATTGAGGGGAGACCTTATAGAGGTTTACAGAATTATGAGGGGCATGGATAGGATAAATAGACAAGTTCTTTGGATTTGGGAGTCCAGAACTAGAGAGCATAGGTTTAGGGTGAGAGGGGAAAGATATAAAAGGGGCCTAAGGGGCTTTTCATGCAGAGGGTGGTACGTGATGGAGTCTAGTACAATTGCAACATTTAAGAGGCATTTGGATTGGTATATGAATAGGAAGGGATTGGAGGGATATGGGCCAAGTGTTCACAAATGGGACTAGCTTAGGTTCGGATACCTGATCAGCATGGACGAGTTGGACCGAAGGGTCTGTTTCACTTTTGTACATCTCTATGACTCTGCATGGACAGTGATGGTATAGACTCCATTCCTGGAGATATGACAAGTGATCATACCAGCTCCAACATCGTCTCTATCACTTAACTGACCAGGAATCTCTCCCACTCTTCCAGACTGCCTTTAAAATATATTGGAAGGATTTACAAATCTGATACTCAACTTGTTTGGCCACACTATGAAGGACTGAAGAAGGGCTCATGCCTGAAACATTGATTCTCCTGCTCCTTGGATGCTGCCTGACCTGCTGCGCTTTTCCAGCAACACATTATCAGCTCTGATCTCCAGCATCTGCAGTCCTCACTTTCTCTCTCACTCTGAACACTCCTTCCTTGGCTGACAAGTGTTGGAGTGAGTCTTGTCTCAGGCACAGGGACGTAACCAGTGTGTGCCCAGACCCCCACCCCTACCCCCAACCCCACCCCCACCTGGGTGTGCAGTATAAGGCATAATGATAAGATTTGCTGATGATCCAAAAGGCAAAAGCTAAAATTGAGGAGAATAGGAACAGAGCTCAGGACAAGGAAGATCAGAATTAGAGTAGGCCATTCAGCCCATCTGAATCTGCTCCATCATTGCATACGATCATAAGGGTAGCACGGTGGCTCAGTGGTTAGCACTGCTGCCTCACAGTGCCACGGACCTGGGTTCAATTCCCACCTCAGGTGACTGTCTGTGTGGAGTTTGCACATTCTCCCTGTGTCTGTGTGGGTTTCCTCTGGGCGCTCTGATTTCTTCCCACAGTCCAAAGATGTGCAGGGTCAGGTGAATTGGCCGTGCTGAATTGCCCGTAGTGTTAGGTGAAGGGGTAAATGTAGAGGAATGGGTCTGGGTGGGTTGTTCTTCGGAGGGTTGGTGTGGACTTGTTGGGCCGAAGGGCCACTTTCCACACTATAGGGAATATCATCATCATGACTGAGGACCCAGACAGGCTGGGGAAATGATCAGAAACTGCTCAGCTTTTTCAGAAGAATGAGGCAGGAGATGCAGAAACAGAGTGTCACAAACAATGGAACAAGCCGGGAAGTCTGTTGAAATGGCTTCCAGCCTCCTTGGGTATAAATAAAGACTGGAAGTGCAAAAAAGCGAGGAAGACATGTGAAAGCTTGCTAAAGCCTTGGTTAGATCCAGCTGGAGCAGTACATGTGGTGTGATCAATTCTGGGCTCCACACTGTAGGGACAGATTTATTGGAACCGTAACAAGAGACTTTAGTCACATCCAGAAACTGAAGTAACTGGGATTTTACCCTTTCCAGCCGGGAGTGTTGAGCGGAGGTTTGACAGAGTTTGATTAGATTAGATTACTTACAGTGTGGAAACAGGCCCTTCGGCCCAACAAGTCCACACCGGCCTGCCGAAGCGTAACTCACCCAGACCCATTCTCCTATATTTACCCCTTCACCTAACACTACGGGCAATTTAGCATGGCCAATTCACCTAACCTGCACATTTTTGGACTGTGGGAGGAAACTGGAGCACCCGGAGGAAACCCAGGCAGACACGGGGAGAATGTGCAAACTCCACACAGTCAGTCGCCTGAGGTGGGAATTGAACCTGGGTCTCTGGCGTTGTGAGGCAGCAGTGCTAACCACTGTGCCACCGTGTCACCCGTGAACTGTGAACTTGCAGTCATTAGCAGAAAAGGACAATACATTAGGATTGCACATTTCAAAGGGAACTTTCACTGTAACAAATCATTAAACCAAAACTCGAATTAGCAAACACTGTTTTGTTGGCAACTTAAATTTCAAATAGTTAAAATGTTCTATCTTTCAATGGTACTTTCTACAAAGGCACAGTTCTTATAGCAAACAGTACACAGTTCCTCCCAGTTCCCCAAGTGTGTCATTAAAGAGGTGATTATTTGAGCTGAAACATTGTGCTATCTTATGGAGACTGGCACTGAGACACCATGTTGATTTGGAGAGCTAGTGCAGTCATGATGGGCTGAAGGACTCTCTCTGCATCACAGTACTTCTGTTTTATTGCGTACTACTACACGACAAATTATTCACGCATGCCCCACACCCACTGACACACGTCCCTCTCTTTTCTCCCGTATTATTTCACGGGACGTGGGCAAGGCCAGCATTTGCTGCCCATCATCATACCCTGGACCTGAGTGGATTTCTGGGCCATGTCAGAGGGGAGTTGGGACCCAACCCCATTGCTGCAGGGCTGGAGTCATGTGTAAGCCAAACGAGGTAAGGATAGAAGTTTCCTTCCCTGAAGGACATTAGTGAATCAGATGGGTTTCTATAACAAATCAATGATAGTTTCACAGTTACCATTACGGACCCTAATTTCAATTCCCAGTTTGTTAATCAAATTTTAACTCAATGGGTGAGCACTGTGGCTCAGTGGTTAGCGCTGCTGCCTCACAGCGCCAGGGGACCCGGGTTCGATTCCTGCCTCAGGTGACTGTCTGTGTGGAGTTTGTACATTCTCCCTGTGGCTGCGTGAGTTTGCTCCGGGTGCTCCAGCTTCCTCCCGCATTTCAAAGATGTGCAGGTTAGGGTGGATTTGCCATACTAAATTGCCCGTAGTGTTCAGGGATCTGCAGGCTAGATGGACAAGCCATGGGAAATGGTGGGGGGGGTTTGGGTGGGATGCTCTTCAAAGGGTCAGTGTAGACTTGTTGGATTGTATGGCCCTTTTCTGAACCGTAGGGACTCTATGAAATTGCACCCACTGCCAGGGTATGGCTTTAGCCCCTGACCTTAATCTCAGCCCCCAGATCATTAACCCAGTGACAGATGTGTTCCACCACCACTTCCCCTTATCCTTGGGTCCAGTTATTGGATAGCCAGAGGAAATCTCTCTCTCTCTCATTTTACAGTCTATTTGAATTTACAAGCTAAAGACAACATTAATGGCTGCTTCTTGTTTTGGCTGTTGCTCCTGCCAAACCTGACCCTTGAGGCATGAGGATTTGAACCTAAGAAGGCAGAGCAGGAAGGTAAAGGAGACGTTCTCTCACGGACACGCTGCTGCTCCTCCTCCTCCTCCTTCTTCCAGCAGCTTGCCCTAGTCTGTGTCACCCTCTCTTTGTCCTATCTGTCACGCCGCAGACCAAAAGGGAGCGAACAACCTCACCTCTGTCTGTGAGCAACTCGTAAAGGAAATAATCTGCAGGTTTACAGAGAAAGGCACTAAGTATTAATGCCAATTGGCAGAGAAGAAACTGTCAGGATAGATCAAATGGCTCCTTCTGCAAATTAATATTTGTGTGATTCCTGTTTACATTCCTAGTTCATTCTAATCCCTGGACTGCCTTCAGCTTACTCCGTCTTCCCATAATGATAACCACTGCCTCATATACTTTATCAGCAAGTGTGCGGAGGACTGCATACTGAGGAAGTCAATCCGGGTGTTCCCCAATAGGAAACCCTGGATGAATCAGGACATACAGAACGTGCTAAACACCAGGTGTGAGGCCTTCAGATCAGGAGACCTACTCAAATATAAGGAATCCAAGTATGACCTTCACAGAGCCATTAAGACAGCCAAGGACCAATACCGATCCGAACTAGAGACCCAGACAGACATCTAGTGACTATGGCAAGGACTGAATGACATCACAGATTCTAAAAAGAGGCAGTGCAGGATAACAGACGATGACACATCCCTCCCAGATCGTCTCAACGCCTTCTATGCTCGCTTTGAGTAGAATTTTGGCGGAGAGGTAACACCTACTCCGACACATCCTATCCCAACAGTCACTGCATCAGAGGTCAGATCAGTTTTCCTTCGTGTGAATCCAAGGAAAGCGTTGGGATCAGACAGAGTACCAGGCCGTGCACTCAGAGCATGCGCAGATCAACTGGCAGAGGTCTTCTCGGACATCTTCACCCTGTCCCTACAGCAGGCCACTGTCCCTGCCTGTTTCAAGAGGGCCAACATCATCCCTGTGCCTAAGAAGGCTCACACAGCATGGCTCAATGACTTCCACCCAGTGGCCCTAACTTCGGTGGTCATGAAGTGCTTTGAAAGGCTGGTCATGGCATTAATC
Source organism: Chiloscyllium plagiosum (assembly GCF_037043375.1). NCBI lineage: Eukaryota > Metazoa > Chordata > Chondrichthyes > Orectolobiformes > Hemiscylliidae > Chiloscyllium > Chiloscyllium plagiosum. Next base: position 123,781,308 of record NW_028270143.1, read on the forward strand.
AACTCCAGACACCCCACTACTCTTGACCCACTCCAATCTGCCTATCGGACCAACAGATCCGCGTCAGATGCTATATCACTTGCCCTTCATTCCTCCCTGGAACATCTTGACACCAAGAACAGCTACGTAAGAATCCTACTCATTGACTACAGTTCAGCCTTCAACATTATTATCCCCTCGAGACTGATTACTAAACTTAGTGATCTCGGACTAAGCCCCACTCTCTGCAACTGGATCCTCGGTTTCCTGACCCACAGTGAAGATTGGGGACAATATTTCATCCTCACTAACACTCAACACTGGAACCCCCCAGGGGTGCGTACTCAGCCCCTTATTGTACTCACTGTATACCCATGACTGTGTTGCCAAATACCAGACTAATGCCATTTACAAGTTCGCTGATGACACCACCATAGTCGGTCGAATCTCAGATGGCGACGAAACAGACTACAGACGGGAGGTGGAAGACCTGGAAACATGGTGCACTGAGAACAACCTAGCTCGCAATGCTGGCAAAACCAAGGAACTCATTATTGACTTTCGACGGGATGTTACTCATACCCCCCCCCCCATACATTAACAGCACAGAGGTGGAACGAGTGGAGAGTGTCAAGCTCCTGGGAGTGTTCATCCACAACAAGCTTTCTTGGACTCTTCATGTGGATGCACTGGTTACAAAGGCCCAACAACGTCTCTTCTTCCTCAGGCAGCTGAGGAAATTTGGCATGACGGTGAATACCCTCGCCAACTTTTATAGGTGCCTGAATGTATCATCACCTGGTATGGCAACTGTACCATTCAAGGTCGGAGACGGTTACAGAGAGTGGTGAACTCAGCCCAGAGAATCACAAAGGCCAACCTCCCATCTATAGAATCCATCTACCAGGCCCACTGTCAAGGAAAGGCCGCCAGCATCCTCAAAGATCCATCCCACCCTGGCAATGTTTTTCTACAACCTCTACCATCGGGGAGAAGGTACAGAAGCCTGAACACACGCACCAGCTGGTTTCACAACAGTTTCTACCCGACTGTTGTTAGAACACTGAATAGACTCACAAACTCTTAACATTTGCCTGTACCTGTGATTCTGTTTTTGCCGCTGTTTACCTATTATTTACTATCTGCGCTACTTAACTCTGTGATCTGCCTGTATTGCTCACAAGACAAAGCTTTTCACTGTGCCTCTGTACACGGGACTATACATTCAATTCAATTCAATTCAATGCACTGGCCCACATCACTCCACTGACAGGAACCACCATTAGTCAGGGTCCATGCCGACGGCTCTTGCGCTGATTAGTGTAGAGGCCAGGACTAAGTCATCCCTGGTGACACCTCAGCATCATACAGCATAGAAACAGACCCTACGGTCCAACTCATCCACGCCAACCAGATCCTTCAATACCTGCCACCCCGTTCCCTGTAGACATGGGCAACTTGAAACGATTCTGGAGACAATTGGAACAGAAATCATTTGCTAACTCGCCTCTCAGTGACTGATGAGCTCTTTCCATTTTTTATAGATGCACCATAGAAAGCATTCTATCTGGATGCATCATAGCTTGGTATGGTAACTGCTCTACCGAGGATGGTAAGAAATTACAGAGAGCTGTGAACACAGCCCAGCCCATCACACATACCCAACCTTCCAACCATTGACTCCATTTATATTTCCCACTGCCTCGGGAAAGCAGCCAACACTATCAACAACTCCTCCCACCCCGCTTATACTCTCTCCCACCTTCTCCCATCAGGCAGAAGATACAAAAGTTTGAAAACACATACCAACAGATTCAAGAACAGCTTCTTCCCTCCTGTTATCAGAGTTTTGAACCGACCTCTCAAATGTCAATAACAAAAACAGAAGTTTCTGGAAACGCTCAGCAGGTCTGGCAGCTTCTGAGGAAGGGTCACCGGACCTGAAACATTAACTCTGATTTCACTTCACGGATGCTGCCAGACCAGCTGAGCTTTTCCAGAAACTTCTGTTCTTCTTTCTGATTTATAGCATCTGCAGTTCTTTCAGTTTTGCCTCAAATGTTAACGTTGATCTCTCTCTCTCTCTGCACTTTCTCTGTGACTGCAACACTGTATCCTGCATGCTGTTCTGTCACCCTGATGCACTTGTATAGTAAGAACTGCCTGTGTAGCACGTAAAACAACACTTTTCACTGCACCTTGGTACACATTACCAGTAATAAATCAAATGGAGCCAGTCAAATCAAACCTTGCTGCAGGTGACCCATGGTCAGCTTTCTGCTAGGCAGCGTCATGATGTGGAGATGCCGGTGTTGGACTGGGGGTGTACAAAGTTAAAAATCACACAACACCAGGTTATAGTCCAACAGGTTTAATTGGAAGACAACCAACTGATGAAGGAGCAGCGCTCCGAAAGCTAGTGCTTCCAATTAAACCTTACAACTATAACTTGTTGTTCTGTGACTTTTAACTTCGCACTGCAACATGACAGTGTTACTCTCTGGTTGATGCCAACATCCACCTACTCTGCTTGCCCCTGTGTGGGTATTAAATGCCCCCACCAGGGTGGCGCCTGGTGAATTTAACTTCAGAAGGATGCATGCATCCCACGGTCATGGATCAGACATCAGCACCTCCCCTTGGAGATAAAGGCAGAGCTGGACATTTATGTCTGATAATTCCGGAACGCGGGAAGGTTGGCCAAATCGATTCCTGGGGATGGTAGAACCGACACATAAGGAGAGATCGAGTGGGTAAGGATGGTATTCTCTGGAGTTTAGAAGAATGAGGGGGAATCTCAGAAACCTATAAACCTCTAACAGGGCTGGAAACATTATACAGAAAGGATGTAGGGGGTCGAGAGTGTGGTGCTGGAAAAGCACAGCTGGTCAAGCAGCGTCCGAGGAGCAGGAGAATCGACATTTCGGGCATAAGCGCTTCATCAGAATTCCTGACAAAGGGCTTTAGCCCAAAATGTCGACCCTCCTGCTCCTCGGACGCTGCCTGACCTGCTGTGCTTTTCCAAGCACCACACACTCTCGACTGATCTCCAGCATCTGCAGTCCTCACTCTCTCCACAGATAGGATGTTCCCCACGGTGGGGGGGAGGGGGGGGGCGGGGGTTGAGAACCAGGGGTCACAGTTTAAGGTCAGAAGTTGCTGGAAATGCTCAGCAGGTCTGGCAGCATCTTGGAAGAGAATTCAGAGTTAACGTTTTGGGAAAACATTGGTTTATACGCAGAAGGTAGGGTAGGGGAGAGGGTAGGGAGTAAACATTGGATGGGAATAGAGCCCAAACAGAAGACCAATTGGACAGACAAAGGAGAGGATAACGATCCAGCTAGGTGGGTGAATAGCTGTTAATGGGGACTGTTCATGGATAACAATGGGTAGTAGTTAATTTCCCCCTCCCCCCACCCTATCTTCTGCATATAAACCAACATTTTCTGAGCTACCGTGAGCTCTGAGGAAAGGTCACCAGACCTGAAACGTTAACTCTGATTCCTCTTCACAGACCTGCCGAGTTAAAGGCCACACAACACCGGGTTATAGTCCAACAGGTTTATTTGGAAGCACACTAGCTTTCAGAGCACTGCTCCTTCATCAGGTGGTTGGGAAGCATAAGATCATAAGGCGCAGAATTTATAGCAAACATTTACAGTGTGATTTAACTGAAATTATATATTGAAAAAGGCCTGGATTGTTTGTTAAGTCTCTCATCTTTTAGAATGACCGTGTTGGTTTCACTTCTTTCATCTGTCAATCGCAGAACGTTTTTAAAGTTCCATTCTCAAGTGAACTTTAACAATAGACCCACCAACAGACCTGCTGAGCTTTTCCAGCAATTTCTGTTTCTGATTTAAAGCATCTGCAGTTCTCTCAGTTTTTATTTTGTCCCAGTTTAAGGATGTGGGATAAACCTTTTCTGACTGAGATGGGGAGAAATTTCTTCCCCCAGAGGATTGGGAGCCTGCCACAGAAAGTAGTTGAGGTCAAAGCATTGCGTTTTCAAGATGGAGGTCAATATAGCTATTTGTGGCTAAAGTGACCAAGATATGCGTCATCATACCCAGGGCCATGAAATAGACTTTATCTTAAATTCTGTTCTTTTTAAATTTCTTTTTTTTTCCCTTTATTGTACTATTGTGACTGTTATTCTGAATTTCTTATCTCTTTAATTTTCTAATTTATTCCTATGATTTTGTCCTGAAAGTCTGTAATGCCGGACTTTTTTTTGTTTTTTTGAATTCTTTTTCCCGAAGAATTTATACTCAGGCTGTGCCCCGGCATCATTCTAACCTAAGAAGGCAATTGTAAACTTTACGCTGTACTCATGTGACAGTGATCATGGCAGACTTCAATATGCAGGTGGACTGGGTAAGTAATGTTGCCAGTGGATCCAAAGGAAGGGAATTCATGGAATGATTACAGGATGGCTTTTTGGAACAGCTTGTCATGGAGCCCACAAGGGAGCAGGCTATTCTGGACCTAGTGCTATGTAATGAACCAGACTTTATAAAAAATCTTAAAGTAAGGGAACACTTAGGAAGCAGCGATCATAACATGGTAGAGTTCAGTCTGCAGTTTGAAAGAGAGAAGGCAAAATCGAATGTAATGGTGTTACAGTTAAATAAAGGTAATTATGAGGGCATGAGAGAGGAACTGACGAAAATAGACTGGAAGCAGAGCAAAAATGGCAGGAGTTTGTGGGTAAAATTGAGGACACTGTACAGAGGTTCATCGCCAAGAAGAGAAAGATTATCCGGGGAGGGCTTAGACAGACATGGCTGACAAAGGAAGTCAGGAAATCTATCAAAGAAAAAGACAGATCCTATAAAGTGGCCAGGAGCACTGGGAAATCAGAAGACTGGGAAGGCTACAAAAACAAACAGAGGATAACAAAGAGAGAAATAAGGAAAGAGAGGATCAAATATGAAGGTAGGCTAGCCAGTAATATTAGAAATTATAGTAAAAGTTTCTTTCAATACATAAGAAACAAACGACAGGCAAAAGTAGACATTGGGCCACTTCAAACTGCTGCTGGAAGCCTAGTGATGGGAGATAAGGAAATAGCAGGAGAACTTAATAAGTACTTTGCGTCAGTCTTCACAGTGGAAGACATGAGTAATATCCCAACAATTAAAGGGAGTCAGGGGGCTGAGTTGAGTATGGTTGCCATTACAAAAGAAAAAGTGGTAGAAAAACTAAAAGGTCTAAAAATTGATAAATCTCCTGGCCCTGATGGGTTACATCCTAGAGTTCTGAGGGAGGTGGCTGAGGAAATAGCGGAGGCGTTGGTTGAGATCTTTCAAAAGTCACTGGAGTCAGGGAAAATCCCGGATGATTGGAAGATCGCTGTTTTAACCCCCTTGTTCAAGAAAGGATCAAGACAAAAGATGGAAAATTATAGGCCAATTAGCCTAACCTCGGTTGTTGGCAAAATTCTAGAGTGCATCATTAAGGATGAGGTTTCTAAATTCTTGGAAGAGCAGGGTCGGATTAGAACAAGTCAACATGGATTTAGTAAGGGGAGGTCGTGCCTGACAAACCTGTTGGAGTTCTTTGAAGAGGTGACAAGTAGGTTAGACCAGGGAAACCCAGTGGATGTTATCTACCTAGACTTCCAAAAGGGCTTTGATAAGGTGCCACACGGGAGGCTGCTGAGCAAGGTGAGGGCCCATGGTGTTCGAGGTGAGCTACTGGTATGGATTGAGGATTGGCTGTCTGACAGAAAGCAAAGAGTTGGGATAAAAGGTTCTTTTCCGGAATGGCAGCCGGTGACAAGCGGTGTCCTGCAGAGTTCAGTGTTGGGGCCGCAGCTGTTCACTTTATATATTAATGATCTGGATGAAGGGACTGGGGGCATTCTAGTGAAGTTTGCCGATGATACGAAGTTAGGTGGACAGGCAGGTAGTACTGAGGAAGTGGGGAGGCTGCAGAAGGATCTAGACAGTTTGGGAGAGTGGTCCAGGAAATGGCTGATGGAATTCAATGTGAGCAAATGCGAGGTCTTGCACTTTGGAAAAAAGAATACAAGCATGGACTACTTTCTAAACGGTGAGAAAATTCGTAAAGCCAAAGTACAGAGGGATCTGGGAGTGCTAGTTGAGGATTCTCTAAAGGTAAACATGCAGGTTGAGTCGGTGATTAAGAAAGCGAATGCAATGTTGTCAATTATCTCAAGGGGGTTGGAATATAAAAGCACCGTTGTGCTACTGAGACTTTATAAAGCTCTGGTTAGGCCCCATTTGGAGTACTGTGTCCAGTTTTGGTCCCCACACCTCAGGAAGGACATACTGGCACTGGAGCGTGTCCAGCGGAGATTCACACGGAATATCCCTGGAATGGTAGGTCTAACATATGAGGAACTGCTGAGAATCCTGGGATTGTATTCATTGGAGTTTAGAAGATTAAGGGGAAATGTAATAGAAACTTACAAGATAAGATATAGAGAAGCTGCAGAGCTGGGCAGAAAGGTGGCAAATGGAGTTCAATGTAGCTAAGTGTGAGGTGATTCACTTTGGTAAGAGTAACAAAAAGATGGGGTACTGGGCTAATGGTCGGATACTTGGTAGTGTGGATGAGCAGAGGGATCTTGGTGTCCATGTACACACAGATCTTTGAAAGTTGCCACCCAGGTAAATAGTGCGGTGAAGAAGGCATATGGCGTACTGGCTTTTATTGGTAGAGGAATTGAGTTCCGGAGTCATGAGGTCATGTTGCAGTTGTATAAGACTCTGGTGCGGCCACATCTGGAGTATTGTGTGCAGTTTTGGTCGCCATACTATAGGAAGGATGTGGAGGCACTGGAACGGGTGCAGAGGAGGTTTACCAGGATGTTGCCTAGTATGGTAGGAAGATCGTATGAGGAAAGGCTGAGGCACTTGGGGTTGTTTTCATTGGAGAAAAGAAGGTTTAGGGGTGACTTGATAGAGGTGTACAAGATGATTAGGGGTTTAGATAGGGTTGACAGTGAGAATCTTTTTCCACGTATGGAGTCAGCTATTACAAGGGGGCATAGCTTTAAATTAAGGGGTGGTAGGTATAGGACAGATGTTAGGGGTAGGTTCTTTACTCAGCGAGTCGTGAGTTCATGGAATGCCCTGCCAGTAGCAGTGGTGGACTCTCCCTCATTATGGGCATTTAAGCGGGCATTGGATAGGCATATGGAGGATAGTGGGCTAGTGTAGGTTAGGTGGGCTTGGATCGGCGCAACATCGAGGGCCGAAGGGCCTGTACTGCGCTGTATTCTTCTATGTTCTATAATACATGGCTTGGAGAGGGTGGACGCTAGGAAATTGTTTCCGTTAGGTGAGGAGACTAGGACCCATGGACACAGCCTTAGAATTAGAGGGGGTAAATTCGGAACAGAAATGCGAAGACATTTCTTCAGCCAGAGAGTGGTGGGCCTGTGGAATTCATTGCCACAGAGTGCAGTGGAGGCTGGGACGCCAAATGTCTTCAAGGCAGAAATTGATAATTCTTGATGTCACAAGGAATTAAGGGCTATGGGGAGAATGCGGGTAAGTGGAGTTGAAATGCCCATCAGCCATGATTGAATGGCAGAGTGGACTCGATGGGCCGAATGGCCTTACTTCCGCTCCTATGTCTTATGGTCTTATGGTTTTATGATCATATTGAATGAAGGAGCAGGGTAGAGGGGTCTACTCCTGCTCAAATCTCCCCTGTTTCTAAAATTATCAGCTTAATTCTATCCTTATTTCAGGGGCATATGAACATTGCTGGCAATCCCAGTGTTTGTTGCTTATCCCTAATCATAATTCCAACTCTAATTCACCTTCGATTAATTGTGTACATTTATAACGTGTGCCCTGGTACTTTCTGGATTCGTTTATTGTGCAAACGATGAATCAGAGCTCGGGTTCTGTCAGGAGAGTGTGGAAAACATCGGAAAATGCAAGAAAGATCTCGTAAAGATGCAGATGTCATTGATAAGCTTTTGGACTGACCTTGGTATCAATCCAATAATCACTGGGTTTCATTCTCTCAGAGAGCAGCTCCACAAGGAACAAGCAATGTAAATACTCCTCTTTGTTTTGATGGATGATACTCAAATAGGAACAAAGGAATTGGCAGGCAAATAATTAAAGAACAAGGTCCATCTACAATCCTGGCTTCATTCCATGAGCCAATGGTAATCAGGGCTGGTGAATAATCACAGCAATTAATCTCCATCCATCAGTCTACAGCGGACCAAGGTATGAAGGTAATGGAAAATCTTTCCCGTGCTTTCAAGTTCCAGTGTTTTAATTGTATTTACAATCCTTGTCCACCTATTCGTTGCGAGTCCCAGCCCACAGTCACCACCTCTACCCAAGTCACAACAGGTTCTGAGGAATGGTATTGAAAATAATAAATGCTGGAGAGTTCACTGGGGGTCAGACAGGAGAGAGAAAGAAAGAAAGAGAGAGAAAGAGAGAGAGAGAGAAAGAGAAAGAGAGAGAGGAAGAGAGAGAGAGAGAGAGAGAGAAATAGAAAGAGAGAGAGAAAGAGAGAAAGAAAGAGAGAGAGAAAGAAAGAGAGAGAGAGAAAGAGAGAGAGAAAGAGAAAGAGAGAGAGAAAGAGAGACAGAGAGAGAGAGAGAAAGAAAGAAACAGAGAGAGAAGGAGAGAGAGAGAAAGAAAGAAACAGAGAGAGAAGGAGAGAGAAGACACGTTTTGACAGCAGATGACTCTCCATCAGAGCTGATGTGCGGTGTCACTGGACCCAAAACGTTAACTCTGTTTCTCTCTCTTCAGTGAAGCTGAGTTTCTCCAGCAATACCTGTTCGTGTTTCTGATTTCCGGCATTCACCACCACCTTCTCCAGGGGAAAGTTTATTTTTAATTCACACGTGGGATATGACCCTCACTGGCTAGACCAGCATTTATTACCCATTTCTTGAGAGAACTGCCCATTCTGATGGGAAGGTGGTGGTGAGCTGCCTTCTAGAACCGCAGCAGTCCCTTTAAGAGCATGCAGATGGCCAATGGGAATGAGCTACGGAAGGCGAATGGAAGTTAACTAGGCCGAAGTCTCCATTGCCTTTCTTGACCTCTCCAATGTCTTCATACTTGAAGAGGATGAGGAGGCATTATTGCAAGGAATGCCATCCTGATTTCTCTTTGGATTGTTTCGGTGCTGGGGACCAGCTGGTTGTGCCAGAAAGGTTACCTTCAGAGGTCAGGGAAAAGACACTCACCTCAGCTGTCAGTACCGGTGCGTCCATTACACAAGTGGTCAAGTTTGCTGGTGATCGGACGGACCATCCTGCACTGGTACAGTTTCTTGTGATTGTGCCTGGTAAACAGATTAAAATGGCAGTAGCATGAAAGATTCCAGCACTGAAAATCCACAATCAATCAGCCTCTCCCCTCAAACATCCTTCCCTGCCACACACCCAGGGCCAGACGGTTTTGAACGTTCTCTCAAATTGGTCCAGAATTGCGTGGAAATACCCATGGTGCACTTGGTATCCCTGACGTCATCAGGTAACCTAGCAACAAGCAGGACTGATATACAAAGTCTGATTTTTATTTTCAAAATGGTCCCTCACTCTCTACATATAAACCACAGCAGTGGTGGAGCTCTCTGGGATCAAAGTGCAAAGATATATTTTCATTTCCAAGATGTGAAAGCCTCTAGTCTTTATTGTCCATATCTCCTTCACTCGCAGATAATGGCAGTAGCCTTGTTCCTTAAAGTGTTGCTATGGCGATACCCCCTTCAACATTCCCCATTGGTGCCTATACTTACAACATTCCATGTCCTAGGCTCTAAAAATCCTTCCATAAAACTCTACAACGTCTCCAGAAGGCATATGACGTGCTTGCCTTTATTGGTCGGGGAATTGAGTTCAAGAGTCAGGATGTCCTGGTGCAACTTTATAAGACTTTGGTTAAGCCACACTGAGAGTCTTGCGTTCACATCTGGTCGCCACATTACAGGAAGGATGTGGGGGCTTTGGTGAGGGTGCAGAAGAGGTTTACCAGGATGCTGCCTGGATTAGAGGGTATCAGCTAGAGGGAGAGGATGGAAAAACTCAGGTTGGTTTCTCTGGAGCAGCAGAGGCCGAGGGGAGACTTGATGGAAGTCTATAAAATTATGAGATGCATGGATAGGGTTGACGATCAGAATCCTTTGTCCCAAAGTTAAAATGTATAAAACTAGACAGCGTGCATTTAAGGTGAAAGAGGGAAAGTTCAAAGGAGGTATGGGGGCAAGTTCTTTTTACACAGAGTGGTAGGGGTGTGAAACACGCTGCTAGGGGTGGGGGTGGAGGCAAATCCAATAGGGGAATTTAACGGGCTTTTAGATAAGCACAAGCATATGCAAGGAATGGAGGGATATGGACCAAGGGCAGGCAGAAGGGATTTGTTGAATTTGGTGTTATAGTCAGCACACCATTGTGGGCCGAAGGGCCTGTTCCTGTGCTGTACTGTTCTATGTCCTATGTTCAAGACTTAGAGAGTGCACTTCCTGTGGGGATCCACCCCCAACCCATGCAGGCCAGAGGATTCCAGAACATTCTTTTGAACACTCATGAATTCTGCACTGTTCTGTAATGACGTGCCGGTCATGTCCGAATTACTTTGCTCAACAAAAGACAGGCTTGAGGCCTAACAGGAGGAAGAGAGCATATGGTATCTGAGGCTTAACATGTAGTGAACATAGCACACTTAGAAGGAACACATGAATTTGGAGTCAGGTTTCCAATAGCCCTCCAGCGCAGAGGAGGATTCCTTGCCTGTAATTTGGATTTGTCGTAGGTTTTATCTTTGGAGAATAATTAACACAATTAGTCAGCAACGCCACTCATCGTTCTATCCTTCAATCACTGGTCCACAGGAGGGTGCACAAAGTGAACCTTGTTTGTCTTAGTCTATGCTTCATGTTTTCCAGAATTACCTTGGCCCTTGATGTTTGTACATACTTTCAGAAGAAAATTCAAGTTTGCTAAAGTTAGGGACAAAGGCCGAACATACTCTCTCCCTCCCCGCACTGTTCCACTTGAGGATTATGACTCTGGTTCTGATTCCTGGGAAGTCAGGGCTGATAAATAAGGAGAGACTGATTGTTCAGGACTATGTTCCCTGAGGTTTCGGAGAATGAGGGAGGGATTTCATAGAAATTCATACAGGCTTTATTCCCTGGAGCGTCGGAGGCTGAGAGGTGACCTTAAAGAGGTTTATAAAATCATGAGGGGTGTGGATAGGGTAAACAGACCAGGGCTTTTCCCTGGGGTGGGGGGTTCCAGAACTAGAGGGTTTAGGGTGAGAGAGGAAAGATATAAAAAGGATCAAAGGGGCAACTTTCTTTATGCACAGGGTGTAATGGATATGGAATAAGCAGCCAGAGGAAGTGGTACAATTAGAATTAGAATAGTGTGGAGCCAGGCCCTTTAGCCCAACAAGTCCACACCGACCCTCCAAAGAGTGACCCTCCCAGACCTATTCCCCGATCCTATATTTGCCCCTGACTAATGCAACTAACCTACACAGCCCTACAGGCAATTTAGCATGGCCAATTGACCTAACTGCACATCTTTAGACTGTGGGAGGAAACCAGAGCACTCGGAGGAAACCCACGTAGACACGGGCAGAATGTGCAAACTCCCCACAGACAGCCACCCGAGGCTGGAATCAAACCCAGGTCCCTGGCACAGTGAGGCTGCAGTGCTAACCACTGAGCCACCTTGCCTTGCCAATTGCAGTATTTAAAAGGCATCTGGATGGGTATATGAATAAGAAGGATTTAGAGGGATGTGAGCCAAATGCTGACAAATGAGACTAGATGAATTTGGGATATCTGGTCAGCATGGACGAGTTGGACTGAAGGGTCTGTTTCTGTGTTGTATGACTGTATTGTTTCTCAATCTCCAGAATTCATTTCTGACACCTCTCTGCCTGGTTCTGTCTCCTCCCTCCTTTAAGGCACTCCATCAAACCTACTCTCCGATCAAACTATCTGTCATCGGAGCTAATGCCTCCTCACAGAGCCAAGTGTCACACCTTTGTTTTTTAGATTAGATTACTTACAGTGTGGAAACAGGCCCTTCGGCCCAACAAGTCCACACCGACCCGCCGAAGCGCACCCACCCAGACCCATTCCCCTACATTTACCCCTGCACCTAACACTACGGGCAATTTAGCATGGCCAATTCACCTGACCTGCACATCTTTGGACTGTGGGAGGAAACCGGAGCACCCGGAGGAAACCCGCACAGACACGGGGAGAATGTGCAAACTCCACACAGAGAGTCGCCTGAGTCAGGAATTGAACCCGGGTCTCTGGCGCTGTGAGGCAGCAGTGCTAACCACTGTGCCACTCAGTTTTATAAGACTTCCACGGGGCACTTTCCTGTTCAAGGGTCTGGATCAATGTAAATTAGGAGGCTTTCAAATTCATGAGATGGGGAGAAGCTGTTCCCATTCATAAAGGGTGTAACAACCAGAGGGAATGGATTTAAAAAGGTGTGCAGATGGAGCAAGCGAGAGAGCACCTTTCTCACCCAGCGAGCAGTTTGGGTGTGCATGCAGTGTCTGACAATGTAGTGGAAGCAGGGTCAATGGAGATGTTCAAGAGAGGAGCGGATGGCTATTTGGACAGAGTGGTCAGGGATAGGAGGGCAGAGAGTGGTGCTGGAAAAGCACAGCAGGTCAGGCAGCATCCGAAGGTCACGCGCAAGTCTTTCTTCATGAAGGGCCTATGCCAGAAATGTACATTCTCCTGCTCCCTCAGATGCTGCCTGACCTGCTGTGCTTTTAGAACATAGAACAATACAGCGCAAAACAGGCCCTTCATCAAGAAGGACCAACCTGTGAACTATTGTCAGCTCGTCCCCCTACACCATCCCATCATCATCCATGTGCTTATCCAAGGATTGTTTAAATTTTCCAGCACTGCACTCTCAACTCTGATCTCCAGCATCTGAAATCCTCACTTTCTCCATCAGGAATATGGGGCAAAGGCAGGAGGTTGGCACTAGGGTCATAGAACCAGTGAAGGTCTGCTCCTCAGATGTTGCTTGACCTGCTGTGCTTTCCCAGCACCACACTCACAATGGGCCAGATTCTGTACCATAACTGCTATTCTTAGATTGCATCTTACCTAAAGTTGGGTTGAACTGTAAGAAGATCCTTGGACAGGATACATTGACAATCTGTCCAAAAGCAGCGTAGGGCCAGCACAACACACCATCCCATACGGCCTGGCAGCCTAGAGACAACAGAGTGAAGCAAGGCATGCTGGGTAAATCGGTTAGCAATCCATTTAATCACGAGCAGCTCTCTCTCAGATTCTGAGAGAGTGCACAAGCAGTGGAAAGCATTAATTCTGAGGGGTGCCTGACTGAAGCAGCCCTCAAGATGAGAATGTCATGTGACCTTGGTGGACGAGGATGTCAAAGGGGTAAGACAGAGGGGCCATCCATCTCCCTAACAATGTTGATCAGTGTCACCAGTACGTCGGTCACTAACGGGCAGCAAACGACGTGTTGTTTGAGACAAAAGCAAGTGGACCCTGCAGATTCCAATCCTAAACGATGATGGTGGCTGCCTCATACAGCCCGGTGATCAGCAGGGTGGATGCTGATACCATGTAAGGTTCACTGGTATTCGAGCTGAGACTCTCCGAGCATCCCGAGTGTTGCGTTTGTTCTCAAGAGATGAAGTCCTAGCTACGTGGGTATCAGGGTGGCTCAGTGGTTAGCACGGCTGCCTCACAGCGCCAGGGACCCGGGTTCGATTCCAGCCTCGGGCAACTGTCTGTGTAGAGGTTGCACGTTCTCCCCATGTCTGCATGGGTTTCCTCCGGGTGCTCCGGTTTCCTCCCAAAGTCCAAAGGTGTGCAGGTCAGGGTGGATTGGCCATGCTAAAATAAAGAGTCTGTCGTGTTCAGGGATGTGTAGGCTCGCCATGGTAAATGTGGGGATACAGTAGGATGGATGGGTCTATTCTACAAACCCATTCTACTCCCCTTGCCTACTTCCAAATCAGCCTCAGCTCCCTGTCACTGAAACCCTCATCCATGCCTTTGTAACTTGTAGCTTGGACCAGGTTTCCCTGTGAGATGTGCAGTTTTATAGCAACCTAGAAACCTCCATACTTTACCATAAACAGGTTACTCACAGCTCTGCCAGTCCACCAGGAAGATATTATCAGTCTAACATCAGTCACATCTTTTCATCACTGAATGGCTTATCAGGGGCAACAATAGGGCCTGAATAGGCCAAAGGGTGGATGGGCACATTAATATCTCCCCAGCTCCCCACTCCCATCTCCTCCCCACTCCCCATCTCCTCCCATTTCCTCCCCATCTCCCCATTTCCTCCTCATCATCTCCCGATCATTCCATGTCCACCCCATCTCCACATATACTCCCCATCTCCTCCACAGATCCTCCCTATTTCCCCACTTCCTCCCATCTCCCCATCATTCCCTCCATCTCCTCCCAATCTCCACATCTCCTCCCCCATTTCTCCATTTCTTCCCATCTCCTCCCCCATTTCCCCATCTCCCCATCTCCCCGTCTCCACCCCATGTCCCCGTCTCCTCCCCATCTTTCCCCACCATGGGGAGATCAGAGAATCAGTCTCCCAGAATCCTCCTGGACAGCTCAATGCTGCTGAGATAGGCAATCTGGGCGATGCCACAGAATGAGGCAGGTACCAAGGAAATTTCTGGAAGGCCCCGGCAGTGAATAGTGGGGGAGATCTGGAGAGGGACGACTGCATTTCATATGCTCGGCCCTCTCTTCAGGGCTGGTGGCTTGCTGTGTCCCACAGTGAGAGCTATTTGCGATGTTGAGGGTGCTGCAAGGTCAGAGATACTAACTTTGGCTGGAATTCAAGACCCTTCTCTGCCGAATGCTAATAACCCCATGGAGTTATATTGAGGTAAAAAACAGGTATCCATATCCCCTGGACTACTCAAAAAACACAAAGGTCTTGGTCACCCACAGCAGGTGGACAGCAACAATTCAAGAAGTCAGCTCCCCATCACCTTCTCAAGCTAGCCCCCCGCAGCAGGAACTAATTAGTCAATAAAACCACGGGCAAACGATTGAGCTGGTGATTAACCCCTCGCTCTGGGTGTGAGCTTGCTATGCACAATTTGTCTCCAGTGTCTCCTCCATTTCGACAATGTTCACATTTCAAAAATAATCCACTGGGTCTGAGCACTTTCAGACATTGTGTGGGTTAACAGAGCAAGAGGAAAACAGAGCTTTCTTTTAATTTGTATCCCAAAACAGTGTGTTTTGCTTTTTCCAATCTTACTGACCATCCTTTACTGTTTAAGCTTCATAGCCTCCTATTTAATGTACAGTTCATCCCATTCATTTCGACACCACCCCTACACATCAGCAACATTTCACTCACTCTCTCCCACCCCCCAACTTCTCCATCTCTCTCCCTCCCCAACTCTCCATCTCTCTCCCCCCTCCAACTTCTCCATCTCTCCCCCCCCGACTTCTCCATCTCTCCCCCGCCAACTTCTCCATCTCTCCCCCCCCACTTTTCCATCTCACCCCCCCCACTTCTCCATCTCACCCCTTCGCCATCTCCCCCCTTCTCCATCTCGCCCCTACCTCTCCATCTCTCCCCCCCACTTCTCCATCTCCCCCCCTCCAACTCCCCCCACTTCTCCATCTCTCCCCCTTCTCCATCTCTCCCCCCACTTCTCCATATCTCCCCCCAACTTCTCCATCTCTTCCCCCCACTTCTCCATCTCCCCCCCTCCAACTCCCCCCCACTTCTCCATCTCCCCCTTCTCCATCTCCCCCCACTTCTCCATCACTCTCCCCCCCCCACTTCTCCATCTCTTCCCCCCTGCAACTTCTCCATCTCTCTCCCCCCACACTTCTTCATCTCTCTCCCCTCCCACTTCTCCATCTCTCTCCCCCCACTTCTCCATCTCTCTCCCCCCCACTTCTCCATCTCTCTCCCCCCACTTCTCCATCTCTCTCCCCCCCACTTCTCTATCTCTCTCCCCTCCCACTTCTCTATCTCTCTCCGCCCCCACTTCTCTATCTCCCCCTTCTCCATCTCCCCCCCACTTCTCCATCTCTCTCCCCTCCCACTTCTCCATCTCTCTCCGCCCCCACTTCTCCATCTCCCCCCCACTTCTCCATCTCCCCCCCCGTCTCCATCTCCCCCCTTCTCCATCTCTCTCCCCACACTTCTCCATCTCTCTCCCCTCCAACTTCTCCATCTCCCCCTTCTCCATCTCCCCCCCACTTCTCCATCTCTCCCCCTTCTCCATCTCTCCCCCCACTTCTCCATATCTCCCCCCAACTTCTCCATCTCTTCCCCCCCACTTCTTCATCTCTCTCCCCCCTACTTCTCCATCTCTCCCCCCCACTTCTCCATCTTTCCCCCCCCACTTCTCCATCTCTTCCCCCCTCCAGCTTTTCCATTTCCCCCCCACTTCTCCATCTCCCCCCTTCTCCATCTCCCCCCACTTCTCCATCACTCTCCCCCCCCCACTTCTCCATCTCTTCCCCCCTGCAACTTCTCCATCTCTCTCCCCCCCACACTTCTCCATCTCTCTCCCCCCCTCACTTCTCCATCTCATCCCCCCTCCAACTTCTCCATCTCTCTCCCCCCACACTTCTCCATCTCTCCCCTACTTCTCCATCTCCCCCCTTCTCCATCTCCCCCCTACTTCTCCATCTCCCCCCCAACTTCTCCATCTCCCCCCGACTTCTCCATCTCCCCCCACTTCTCCATCTCCCCCCTTCTCCATCTCCCCCCCCACTTCTCCATCTCTCCCCCCACTTCTCCATATCTCCCCCCAACTTCTCCATCTCTTCCCCCCACTTCTCCATCTCTCTCCCCCCTACTTCTCCATCTCTCTCCCCCCTACTTCTCCATCTCTCTCCCCCCTACTTCTCCATCTCTATCCCTCCCACTTCTCCATCTCTCTCCCCCCCCACTTCTCCATCTCTCTCCCCCCCTACTTCTCCATCTCTCTCCACCCCACTTCTTCATCTCTCTCCCCCCAACTTCTCCCTCTCCCCTCTACTTCTCCATCTCTATCCCTCCCACTTCTCCATCTCCCCCCTTCTCCATCTCCCCCCCCACTTCTCCATCTCTCCCCCCACTTCTCCATATCTCCCCCCAACTTCTCCATCTCTTCCCCCCACTTCTCCATCTCTCTCCCCCCCTACTTCTCCATCTCTCTCCCCCCCACTTCTCCATCTCTCTCCCCCCCTACTTCTCCATCTCTATCCCTCCCACTTCTCCATCTCTCTCCCCCCCCCCACTTCTCCATCTCTCTACCCCCTACTTCTCCATCTCTCTCCACCCCACTTCTTCATCTCTCTCCCCCCAACTTCTCCCCTCTCCCCCCTACTTCTCCATCTCTATCCCTCCCACTTCTCCATCTCCCCCCTTCTCCATCTTCCCCCACTTCTCCATATCTCCCCCCCCCAACTTCTCCATCTCTCTCCCCCCCCCCCACTTCTCTATCTCTCTCCGCCCCCACTTCTCTATCTCTCTCCCCTCCCACTTCTCTATCTCTCTCCCCTCCCACTTCTCCATCTCTCTCCCCCCCCCACTTCTCCATCTCTCCTCCCCCACTTCTCCATCTCTCCTCCCCCACTTCTCCATCTCTCCCCCCCATTTCTCCATCTCTCTCCCCCCACTTCTCCATCTTTCTCCCCCCCGCACTTCTCCATCTCTCCCCCTACTTCTCCATCTCTATCCCTCCCCACTTCTCCATCTCCCCCTTCTCCACCTCCCCCCACTTCTCCATATCTCCCCCCCCCACTTCTCCAACTCTCTCCCCCCCACTTCTCTATCTCTCTCCGCCCCCACTTCTCTATCTCTCTCCCCTCCCACTTCTCCATCTCTCTCCCCCCCCATTTCTCCATCTCTCCCCCCAACTTCTCCATCTCTCTCCCCCCACTTCTCCATCTCTCCCCCCCACTTCTCCAACTCTCTCCCCCCACTTCTCCAACTCTCTCCCCCCACTTCTCCAACTCTCTCCCCCCACTTCTCCATCTCTCTCTCCCCACTTCTCCATCTATCTCCCCCCACACTTCTCCATCTCTCTCCCCCCACTTCTCCATCTCTCTCCCCCCCACTTCTCCATCTCTCTCCCCCCACTTCTCCATCTCTCCCCCCCACTTCTCCATCTATCTCCCCCCTCACTTCTCCATCTCTCCCCCCCACTTCTCCATCTCTCCCCCCACTTCTCCATCTATCTCCCCCCACACTTCTCCATCTCTCCCCCCCCCACTTCTCCATCTCTCCCCCCACTTCTCCATCTCTCCCCCCCCACTTCTCCATCTCTCCCCCCCCATTTCTCCATCTCTCTCTCCCCCCACACTTCTCCATCTCTCTCCCCCCACTTCTCCATCTCTCCCCCCCCCCCCAACCTCTCCCCCTGTCTCCCCCCCTACCCAATCTTCTCCCCCTCTCCCACCCCCCCCCCCCCCCCCCCCCCCCCCCCCCCCCCCCCCCCCCCCCCCCGTGTACCCCTATTAAAGCTCCTGAAGAAGGTGGTGTTAATTCTGAAACCCTGGTGTCTCTGCAACGCCGATGCTGAGCATTTTCAGCTTTGGATTGGTCTGTTTGAGATTGTGTAAAACATCTTTGAAAACAAAGCCTGATTGATCTTCTGGCTTAAAGCCTGTGCTCAGGAAGTGGAGGCATGGGGTTCTGAATGCTGAATTGGTTTGAACAGAAAAATTGGGAGCAGTGTTGCGATGTTTACACACATCGATCCTAACAAATTAAATCCTGATTAACTTCAGAAATGTGAGCTGCTTACCCTGGCCTGAAGCGTTGCTGTTCTCTTTAATACTTTGCAAACATTGCTCTTCATCTCTCTTTATCTCAGTTAGAATTTCACATTCCGGATGCAATCTCCCGATTACCTAAACGAGGTGAGACAATTACAGTCAGCTCGACTCGCGTCCAGAAACCACGCAGTGCTGCTATTCCGTCTCGTTCATTGACCTGACTTGTTTAACCACAGCTTGTCACAGTCAGCCTGAATCCCTCTTATTGACAAACCACCGAAAGTTTTATTCCCTGCCTGTGAGAATTCCTGCATGAGCTATTCTTGAAGGAACAAAGACCATCTGTCTCATTTGAAACCTCATCTCTCTGATAAACCAACTCTCAAAATTTACCTGTTGCTGCATTTTCAGCGTATTTAACAGAGCTATTCAAAGCTATTCACCTGATGAAGGAGCGTCACTTCCGAAAGCTAGTGCTTCCAATTAAACCTGTTGGACTATAACCTGGTGTTGTGTGATTTTTAAACTTTGTCCACCCCAATCCAACACCGGCATCTCCAAATCATACTCAAAGGACAGTATCCTTTCCCTCAGAAATATCGAGGATAGGAGCAGGATTAGGCCATTTGAATCTGCTTTTGATTTGATTTATTATTGTCACATGTACCTAAGTACAGTGAAAGGTTTTGTTCTGTATGCGGTACAGGCAGTTTATAACACACAGAGATCACAGGGTGATAGAACCGAGCGAGGAATACAATCTTACTGCTGCAGAGGAGGTATACAAAGAGCGAGACCAACATGAAATTTGAAATTGGAGAATTGAGAGTGACCCTTCTTCAGATCAGGGTCTCGAAGGATTTTCCAGGTTGTGATGAGATGTGGGATGAGCAGCTGGATAACGCTGCCACAGAGCAGAGGCTGAGAGGGAGCTATTGGTGAGGGACAACTGGGAGATATCGACATCGACATTCCGGTGAAACATGGCTCCGTGTTTTTAGAAGAAGCTATTGAGGAGCAGTATCAGAGAAACATAGAACAGTGCAGCACAGCACAGGCCCTTCAGCCCACAATGCTGTGCCGAGCGGTTATCTTAATCTAATGTCAACCTAACCAACACTCCCCTCAATTTACTGCCGTCCATATGCTTATCCAGCAGTTGCTTAATGTCTCTCCCACCTGCCCCCAACTAAGAACCCTCAGAGGGGTATCCCTACCACACTTGCCAGGCCCAGGGTGTGGCCCCCACATCCGTCTGGCATGTGATCCCGAG